>NC_057811.1:337000167-337052591 GCF_018294505.1 Triticum aestivum | reverse complement strand
CCCCTCCACTCCATTCGCTCTGCCAAAGCCGCCCTCCCCGCCGCGCCGATACGTCGGCGCCGCGGTTCGTCGAGGGGACGCACGGCGATCCTCTCGCTCCCACAGTACGCTCTCGTAGACTGCCGTCCTCTAGCGACGTTCTTGTGGAGGCGCACGGCGGTCAGCGCCACCACCGCTGTCGATGTTCGTGTGGAGACGCACGGCGGTCAGCTTCTCCCACGGTACGCGCATTCTAGACTGAGGCCCCGTGCATGTCGGTTTAGCGCTGAATGTTAGCTGATAGATGCTGTAAATCTCACTGTTTGCCGAAGTAGTTTACAGTTAATATGCTCTTCTTAAGAAGCTTCCTTGCCCTGTTCTGCACTCAATCTGCTTAGCTGAGATGGCATGCCAAGCCCTATTAGTTGCTAAAATATCCTGCCATATATTTATTGTGACGTAGATTGCCATGGTCTAGTAGACAATCTGTTAGGTGAAATTGCTGTACACCGCTTTATACTCGATCTTTGTTGTTGTGATGGCCTTCTCTAGTTTGATGGCTGTGTGCTCGGCCTCATTGACTGCTGAAACAGCCTGCCATAATTTAGCACTCAAATCTGTTTGCTGAATTAGCTTTATATATATCTCGTTACCTAGATCTGCTCGTCCAAATATCTTGCCATAGCTTTAGACATCGACCTAGGTATTTTTTCTGGACTTCATAAAAAAGCATATCTTTTTTTCCTGTAATATCTAGTAGAAGAACTAATTTGTATGTCTAACAGATGGACAAGACTTGGATAACTTCTGCTTGAGGATTCTCCGCTACATATGACGAGGGGGTTGAAAACTTCATGAACTTATCAAGCTGAGTATGGTGGTCCGAAATTAGATGGGCTCTGCCCGTGTAGCAGTTGTATGAATTTAGTTACAAGACCCCAGTCAACTGTGCAAAATCATCTACACTTGTATGGGATGTCGGTCACATATACTAGGTGGGTTCATCATGGTGAAGTTGTGAACGTCAATGTTACTGACTACGTGGAAGCAGCAGATCACCATCTTGATCTGCCTGATGCTCAGGTGGAAGAGGAGGAGGAGGTGGTGGTGGCGGAGCCAGTGAGTTTGACCAACATTGAAACAATGCTAGGAAATGCTCGTGCGTTTCGTGAACTTTCACCTGCAGAAGAAAAACGGTGGGCCTGCATGTTGGAACAATGCAACGTGGCTGTCACCCCAGGAAATAAGCTGTCAGTATTCTCAGCTATGGTCACCTTTCTTCAGGTGAAGACATCTGAGCGGATGACCAACAAATCATTTGATGCGATGTTGGCTGCTTTCCGCAAATCTTTCCCAGATGCGTCTGAGCTGCCACACACCTACAGTAAAATGAAGAATTTCCTTCGTGCAGTTGGAATTAGATATGATATGATCCATGTTTGTAAGAATAATTGTGTTCTGTTCCGGAAGGATTATGCCAACTTAAGTGAATGCCCGAAATACAAATCATCAAGATGCAAAGATGGCGATGCTGTGAAGAGGGTTCCTCATAATGTTCTGAGACATTTTCCAATTACACCAAGATTGCAGAGGTTGTTTCATGATGTTGAAACAAGAGAGGATGTATTGTGGCATTCTAGGAACCAGGAGTACAGCGATCAGAATGTAATGAGCCATCCATCTCATGGTAGTGAGTGGCAAAGCTTCAATCAGAAACACAAAAAGTTTGCTGCTGACCCGAGAAACATTAGACTTGGCTTAGCTTCAGATGGATTTAACCGATTTGGCCACCAGAGCGCCACATATAGCTTGTGGCCAGTGCTTGTTATCCCTTACAACATGCCTCCAAATGCCTGCACCAAAGAATCAAACTACATGATGGCCTTGCTCATCCTAGGTCCAAAAAGTCCTGGAAAGGATTTTGATTTATTCATGGAGCCTCTTGTGGAGGAACTTCAACAGCTATGGAAGGGTGTTCTCACTCAAGACCTATATAGCAGCCCACCAGCTGATTTCTTTCTGCGTGTTGTTATAATTTGGTGCATCCATGATTATCCGGCTTTGGGCACTATGTTAGGGCGAACGACACATGGTTACAATGCATGTGTTCGCTCTGACAGGAATCCGCTGTCATACGCAATACTTAGCAAGATCTGTTACATTGGACACCGCCATTTCCTTGCCAAGGACAAGCCGCGTCCTACAAAATACCGAAGACATGTGTTCAATGCAAAGCATGAAAACCGTCATGCACCAAAGAGGCTCACCGCCGATGAGTTGCAAGTGGAATTAGAGAAGGTCAGGCATATTACACTAGGAAACCATCCTGGTAATGGTAGCAGGAAAAGGAAGCGTGGCAAGGCAGAAGAGAGATTATTGTTTACCCACAGGTCCACTTTGTGGGACTTGGAGTATTGGAAAGATTTGGATCTGCGGCGTAATCTTGATGTGATGCACACCGAGAAAAATATATGTGATAGCATTGTCGGCACACTTCTTAATATTGAAGGCAAGACGAAAGATACCTTAAAATCTAGGATTGATTTGACACATCTGGGTATCAGAAAGGATTTGCAGGTGCAAGATGAAGGTAAACCACGGGATATGGCACCAGCTGTGTACGTCTTGGACAAGGTAAAAAGAAAAGAATTCTGCGAGGTCCTGTCACGTGTGAGATTGCCACATGGGTTTGCTTCCAACCCTGAAAGGAGTGTCAGTGCAGATGCAAACAAGGTACAAGGGTTGAAAACTCATGACTAGCACGTCCTACTTCAAAGGGTTTTACCTGTTATCCTTGAAGGATTGGGCCGCCCTGACTTATACAGAACAGTTGCAGAGTTGGGACAATTCTTCAGGGAACTCTGCAGTAGAAATATCAGGATAGATGCTTTGGAGCGTCTTAGAGACAAGATACCAACTATCATATGCGACCTTGAGAAGATATATCCTCCAGCCTTCTTTGATGTGATGGTGCATTTGGCTGTTCATCTACCTGATGAGGCACTACTTAGAGGTCCAGTACAGTATGGCTGGATGTACCCTATTGAAAGGCGGCTAGGTACTTTCAAGGGCAATGTCAGGAACAGAACTAGATCTGAGGGTTCCATTGCAGAGGCCTACATTGCTACAGAAGCATTGACATTCTGCTCAAAATACATTGAAACAGCTGATCAGCTTAGAAAAGAGGTGGGTGAAGACAATCCCGGGCTCAATGTTTTCGATTACTCTGTTCGAGTTACAGGGAAGAGTCGACAAGAGGACAAACCTAAAGATTTGGAAAAAATGGTTTGGTATGTGTTGAATAACTATCCTGAGATACTACCTTATATCAAGTAAGTGCTAAGTACTGCAGCTTATAAATCGTAATCTACTAAACTTGTAGCACATTCTTATATATTTAGATGTTTGACGCGATCACTATGTTGTGCAGCATCTACAAAAATGAGTTACTGCCGCAAAATCCAAGAAACATTGACAAACTGGTTATGGCAGGATTTGTGAAATGGTTCAAGAGCCATGTAAGCTATTGAATTGCACTGTCAATTTTTTTAATATATTGAGTACGTAAGATTATCAACTTGTCTATTTTCTAAACATAGGTTAAGAAGATGCGGGAGGATGGGCAGGCAGTTAATGATGCCCTTCACGCACTAGCAATGGGTCTTGATACCTTGGTAAGACATTATGAATCTTGTGTTGTTGGAGATGTGCACTACAACACCCTTGCACGCGATGAAGGAAGGAAGACACAAAACAGTGCCATCATGAGCATGGATACGTACGGCAGGGAGACAACTAAAATGTATGCTAACATAACAGACATTGTTCAGTTGCAGTATATCTCTAGTTTCGAGGATCATCGGTGTGTGGTTCTGTTGTGTTGTCGTTGGTATAACCTGTTTTCCAGGATCGCAAAACCCAAAGCTGATGCTTATTTCAAATCCATCAATGTCGAGGCGGCGTACCAGACCAACGAGCCTTTTATTTTGGCAAATCAAGCAACACATATTTTTTCCTGGAAGACACATTTGCACGTAGCGATGACTGGAGAGTATTGCAAAGGTTTGAGCAGAGGAATTTGTTTAATGAAGTTGCACAACAAGATGATGCTTACACCGCTCCTGATGTACAAGATACCAGAAATGTTCCTAATATCTTTGAGAACCATCACGTCAATGACGCTGGCAAAAGATTGCCTGTCGTGTTGTGGACATACAAGAGTTGATCAAGAAGAAGCCAACGTTTGAGGACATTGAGGATGAAGAAGAAGATGACACTCTAGGGAATTACGATTCAGACTGATACACATGGCAAAGATGTTGACGCTGATGCTGCGGATGATGATTAGATTGCTTTTGTCGTATTTGCCTGTCAGAAGACGTTTCTTTATCTACTATGTGAAATTGTGCTTGCTATGACAACTGAAACCCGATGAACGTGTTGTTTAGTATTTTGCTGTGAGAACATCACTTATTATGTATGTTGATTTGTGTTTGGTGATTGTATGACGAGTAAAACATGATGACATTGTTGTTTAGTTGTACTCATATTTGGCTGTGGAACTTGAGTTTGATGACATAGTTTGCTGTTGGACTGCAATTTGCTCGACGTCTTTGAATGGGTACAAAGCTGACCCGGCAGGGCCTCTGCTAATTTATTTATTTATTACCAAAAGGACCTCTGCTATTTATTTATTTATGAGCAAAAGGGGATACCCCCCCCCATTTTACGTTAATAGAAATCATTAGATGTTCACAACACTACGCCCAGCCTGCTACACATGTTTCATTCATTACTAGTTTCAGCAAAGTGCTCATGTCATAGCCACTGAATACATCACGGGTGCTACATACACTGCAAATAAAGAGACAATCATCCTACAGAGCACATCGATTTTTTCCCATTATCTTCACAAGCTCTTTCATCTCCTCATTGCTGTCAAGGCCGTTCAGCAGCTGTTGCTTGGCCATGATCAGAGGAACTGCATCTTTAACCTTCTACTCTGCATCTTCCTCTTCTGTCGTTCCTTCAGTTACTTTTCCAACACCCCAACCTGCTGGTATTGGGATTCCTAGGCTAACCAAATAATCAGCGTAGTTGCATTCCCCCACATCAGCAACTTCCTAGAAATACAAATCACACGAATCTTCCCTTTTCTGCACGAATCAAATTGGAAGATCATCAACCAAACTATTAAAAAAATCAGCAACTGAAAGCAGAAAAACAACACTTAAACATATTATTACCCCATGATTCAGGCATTTGTAGAAGACTCGGCCAGGGTTGAGGATTGTGGTTGAGACGCGACGGATGACTCTGCGTGATTTGCAGCAGTGGCACCACACCAGCGGCAGCGGGCTGTGATGAGCAACCGTCTGCGGTGCGTGTGCCGACGGGGGTGTGATGAGACCCACAGGCGATGGTACGGGTGGCGACTTGGCGCATATCTGGTTGTTTCCTGCTGAAGAGCAGGTGGACGAGCAGCCAGCGGACATGGTTGCTGCGGCCAGAGCTTCTGATGCTAGGCAGAGTAAGTAGAGAAGAGGAGAAGCGAACGTTGGATATGTCAGTTTCATTACTTGCAGAGTAGCATAGCACCATATATAGTCATAGTATATGTAACGCCCCGAGACCGATGCTCCAGAAGACTTCCATTTTCTCGTGATCACCGCGTGCTTCTTTTGGTGCTTGCTCTTTTATTTTTGCATTGCATCATGCCATCATGTCATTAATTTTTAAAACCCAACTAAGTAAATTGCATGGATCTTCGATCCATTTAAATCGAGGGAAGGGTGACTTCTCTTTAGAACATATCCTCCCAATATTAGGGAGCTATATTAAAAATATTCCATTAACTTTGGAATCACCATAACACACTTGCAATTTAATTCTCATGCCTTTTTGCTTCATGTTTGTTCTCCAAACTTTTGCCGTAAATTCTTATCTCTTTTATCGAAGCTCCGCCTAAATTCTCAACATTTTTGGGCCTTCCAAACCTCCACTTTCTATTAACCCATTTGAATTAAATTCAAATGTTTTTGAATCTAAACCTTGCATCCATGCCCACTCCTATTTTCTTGGATTAAACTCATTTTTCTGAGTCTGAGAAAATTAACCCCGTGCCAATTCTTTCTCTAACCTTCTCTTTTCTCTCTATTCTTTCTTTCTATTTTCTGTAAATCAAGAAGAGAAAAGCCCAGCTGGCCAATTGGGCCTCCCAGTAGGCCGGCCCACCTAAACCCTCCTCTTAACCCTAGCCCGCACCCAGCGCTCGATCCCCATCTCTCCCGATCTCCTCCCTCACGCCGCCATCTTCCTCTCCTCGATCCCCTCCGCCGCCACCCACGCGCAGCCCTCGATCCCCCTCGCTCCCTCGCCCCGTCCCTCCAGCGCCATCGTCGCCCCGCCTCCGTTCGGCTCCCACGCCGAAGTCCACCGCCGCGGCCCTGCCGGACGTTGGTGACCCCGACGCGCCCGCGCCCGATCTGCTCCGGCCCGCCTAGCTCATCATCTCCGCCCCACGCCTCGACTCAGCGCCGCCCAGCCATGGATGCCGCCATGGACGCCGAGCTCCTCCGCGTCACCCCTGCCTCGACCCTGCTTCGCCTCTGCACCGCGCCGCCCCGTCGACCCGCTGCGTCCTCGCGTCTCCCTTCCTTGTCCCGCACCCGAGCCGTCCCCGAGCGTCTCCTCCTTGCTGCTTCGCCTGTCGCCAAACAGGAGCTCCGCCGCCTCGACTCCTGGTTCGGCTGCCGTCGACTGCCCCCTCCCCGACCTCCGGCCTTGTCCAGGGCTCCAAGCCATCCCTGCCGTCACCTCTTCGGGCGCCGTTGTTCGTCGTCATTTTCACCCCGGGCCCGTGCTGCCGCTGACCACCACCATCGCCTCCTTGCTGCTGCCCACCCGAGGCCCTTGTGTTGCTTCGTTTCGGGTCATCAAGACCAACAAGTTCGCCTACACGGCCTCTACGTTGAACGACTGAGACGTCCCCGAATGCACCCAAATCATGTAGACCCAAGACCGCCAAGTGTATCTCTACCGCCGCTGTGGGATTCGCCAAGTACCAGGATGATGACGACTCGTCAAGTTCGTCTACGTGCGTGTACAACTACCGTCGCCGAGACCGCAAGTACCACGACAACCCCGAAGGGATTCGGACCCGTCAAGTACCTCTCCGAAAACGAACGTGTGCCGCTACTTCCACTACCGCCGCGAGAACGTCTACTTCCACTACGAACTCGACCCGTTCCGAAATGCATGCTTCGAAGGTATAACCCCGAGACGACGTCCGTGGACCGAATGCATGTGTATTGTATGAGATGCTCGTGGTTGCACCGTTTCCGAGTTGTCATTCCATGTTCCTCCTCGTTGTCATGCCATCGTCCCGTGGGAACCCGGTAACCGGGATCACCCCACCATCTTTTGCATGTTCCGCACATCCACATCTTCGTTTGCACCGGTCGCTCAACGAGTTATCGGAACCGGGACGTTGCCATGGCATCGTTTCCGTTTTCATCGCCGTGGCACCCAATTCTTTCTGCCATGGTGACCAAATGCTCCTAATCATCTTCATGTCAACATTTTCATAAAATTGCATATAACTTACATCTGTCATTCGCATCATGATAACAACATTTAAAATGTATAAAATTGATGTTTGCATTAAAATTGCTAAATGTCATATGGGGTTTTTCCGGTATTGTCGTTTGTTATTTCCGGCCTCTTTTAAACGTGCCTAGATAGGTTGTTTAATTATGCTTCACCTCTTGCCTTGGTAATCAACATTTAATATGGTCGAGTACATAATGAGAGAGAACTAAATAATTGATGTGGTGTTTCGTCAATATGCAACTCGCTGCATATTGAGCTCCACTTAATTTGTAGCGTTGTTTGTTGCACCTTGCCATGCCATGCCTCATTAAACCGGACATGCATCATACTTGTTTGTGCATCATGCCATGTGTATGTGGTGGTTGTTTACTATGGTGTTTGTTTCTTTCCGGTTTGCTTCTCCCGTTACCTTCGGTTTCGTTCCGGAGTTGTGAGGATTCGTTCGACTACGTCCGCTTGTCTTCTTCATGGACTCGTTCTTCTTTGCGGGATTTCAGGCAAGATGACCATACCCTCGAAATCACTTCTATCTTTGCTTGCTAGTTGTTCGCTCTATTGCTATGCAGCGCTACCTACCACTTGCTATTTCATGCCTCCCATGTTGCCATGAACCTCTAACCTTTGTCACCCTTCCTAGCAAACCATTGTTTGGCTATGTTACCGCTTTTGCTCAGCCCCTCTTATAGCGTTGCTAGTTGCAGGTGAAGATGAAGATTGCTCCATGTTGGATTATGTTTATGTTGGGATATCACAATATCTCTTATTTAATTAATGCATCTATTTACTTGGTAAAGGGTGGAAGGCTCGGCCTTATGCCTGGTGTTTTGTTCCACTCTTGCCGCCCTAGTTTCCGTCATACAGGTGTTATGTTCCTTGATTTTGTGTTCCTTACGCGGTCGGGTGATTTATGGGACCCCCTCGACAGTTCGCTTTGAATAAAACTCCTCCAGCAAGGCCCAACCTTGGTCTTACCATTTGCCTACCTAAGCCTTTTTCCCTTGGGTTCTGCAGACTCAAGGGTCATCTTTATTTTAACCCCCCGGGCCAGTTCTCCTTCGAGTGCTGGTCCAAACCGAGCGATGTCCGGCGCCCCCTGGGCAACCAGGGTCTATGCCAACCCGACGTCTGGCTCATCCGTTGTGCCCTGAGAACGAGATATGTGCAGCTCCTATCGGGATTTGTCGGCACATTCGGGTGGCTTTGCTGGTCTTGTTTTACCATTGTCGAAATGTCTTGTAAACCGGGATTCCGAGACTGATCGGGTCTTCCCGGGAGAAGGTTTATCCTTCGTTGACCGTGAGAGCTTATAATGGGCTAAGTTGGGACACCCCTGCAGGGTATTATCTTTCGAAAGCCGTGCCCGCGGTTATGTGGCAGATGGGAATTTGTTAATATCCGGTTGTAGAGAACTTGACACTTGACCTTAATTAAAACGCATCAACCGCGTGTGTAGCCGTGATGGTCTCTTCTCGGTGGAGTCCGGGAAGTGAACACGGTTCTTGTGTTATGTTTGACGTAAGTAGGAGTTCAGGATCACTTCTTGATCATTGCTAGTTCACGACCGTTCCGTTGCTTCTCTTCTCGCTCTCCTTTGCGTATGTTAGCCACCATATAAGCCTAGTGCTTGCTGCAGCTCCACCTCATTACCCCATCCTTTTCCTTTAAGCTTAAATAGTCTTGATCTCGCGGGTGTGAGATTGCTGGGTCCTCGTGACTCACAGATACTTCCAAAACAGTTGCAGGTGCCGATGAGACCAGTGCAGATGACGCAACTGAGCTCAAGTGGGAGCTCGATGAAGATCTTGTTCGTTGTGTTGTTCTTTTCGTGTTGATCAGTAGTGGAGCCCAATTGGGACGATCAGGGATCTAGCAGTTGGGTTGTCTTCTTTCCTTTTGGTTCCGTAGTCGGACCTATGTGTGTACTCTTGAATGATGTATGATTTTATTTATGTATTGTGTGAAGTGGCGATTGTAAGCCAACTCTTTATCCCATTCTTGTTCATTACATGGGATTGTGTGAAGACGACCCTTCTTGCGACAAAAACACAATGCGGTTACGCCTCTAACTCGTGCCTCGACACGTGGGAGATATAGCCGCATCATGGGCGTTACAAGTTGGTAATCAGAGCCATCCCCGACTTAGGAGCCCCCTGCTTGATCGAATCGCTGGCGTTGTTGAGTCTAGAACAAAAATGTTTTGAGTCTTAGGATTATATATATCGGAGAGTAGGATTCTTTTTACTCCTCAGTCCCTTCGTCGCTCTGGTGAGGTCTCCTGACGTAGAAGTTTTGACTATCCTCTCCTCAAATTTCACTAAAAAAAATTTAGGATCACGCGGGTATCTTGGAATCGTTCCGATGGTTTTGTGATGAGAACATTGTTCTTGGTGCCTCCTGACATTTAGGGGTTGTGGCAGTGTCCCGGGGAGTTGAGCTCTGAGGTGTTGTCGTCACAATTTTATCGTTGCAGTTCTGGAATACCTGAGTTTCGCCGACATCAAAATATCTTTTATGCAGTTGTTGGTGAGATCACCTCGACGCCACCCAGTACTGGGGCGGGAGTTCGGGAGTATTGCCATAACTTGTATAACGGATGTTTTTCGAAGGTTGAGGTAAACGATTTCCAAAGATTTCTTGGTTATGTGTTGACGGATGGATACAGCTGGATCTAGGGATTGCTAGTTTGGGTGATATATTTTGTGTCCCCTGTATCCCCAACACCTGATTGCATAACCAGAAAGTTTCGGGAGTTTATAAGTGGGAATTCAAGTAGCTCTTAGGATATCTTTCCGACAGATGCATGATATGAGATTGGGGTTCAACGTCTAGTGGTCCGCCTTTCCACGGTTGGTTTTACAGTGGTCTTGTAGTGTCTTAAAGAGTCCTTGGCTATGCCGACTCGGGGACGCTTCGTATGTCATGTGCACAGCCTTGTACATGATGGTGCTGTACGATCGAGCCCGTGTGGGCCCCACCATGAAAACTTCGGACGAAATCTCTATCATATGTTTGTTCCGGCTTATTCCTCAAGCCAATCCTTTGTTTTGTTTTGTGTTGTGGGATTTGAGTTGCTTCGAAGTCAAATGTTGAATCCATACCTTTCCTAAACGGTGTTCTCATATTTCTATGTGGATACTAATCCTTCTTGATCATCGAGGCCGTCATGTTAATTCTTTTCCAACCGGCGAGCTTTTCTTCAAGTGGATCCGTTCTTTTCAACATCCGCAAGATCGACTCTAAGTTTTCTCAACGGTGTTTGTTTCATCCGTCCCAAGGTGCCTTTGTTTTTCTCGCCCTCCCACCCTCTTTCGTCAAGGACTCAGATTTCTTAATCAAGTATCCATCTTATAGATGGGAAGTCTCTCCATTCTTTTCCGTCAATGTTCTTAACCGGTGATTTCTCATGAAGATGCTCACGAAATTTCAAGTTTATCATTCTTCATTCTTTTCTTCTCCGGTGGATTCAATTCAAGCTTTGTCGATCATATCTTTTCCTCGTTTCAAATGTTTTTCTTGTACCGGTGCACCTCTTAATCTTCCACTTCTCGTTATTCAATTGTTCCGGAGTGATGAAGATATCTCAGAAGATTCAAGTTTCCATTCTCAATTCACTCAAGTCCTTTTGAGGATGCTATCTCATTCAAGCCATTTAATTCAACTAGTGCGATCTCTCTTTTAAATCATTCCAACGATGTATATTTTGAGTGGGCCCTAACCCACATGTCTTTTTCCAGGATCTTACCTAACTTTTCTAATTTTTCTAGAGTTATTCCCAAATTCTTTTCGAAGTTTGACGTAAGAATGAATTTTTCATCAGTCATATGCCTTTCTCCAAGATCTTTCAAATTCTTTCATCGTTGGTTCAACCTTTCTAATTTTCATTCCTGAGTGCCTCAACAATTCATGGTGGTGTTTCTCATCGTCATTCTCAACATTTGAAGACCGAAGAAGAGTTTCTCTTAAATCTTATCCGTTCTCTTGAAGATTCATGGTTCTAGCTTGATGCCATCCTCTCATAATTGTTTTCGATTGCGAGAATTCTTTTCACCCATCCAAGCAATTCATGAGTCTTTTCAGTTTGATTCTCCGAAGGCCATCATTTCAGAAGATTTCTTCGTTCTAAGTTTTTCAGCTTCATTCTCCAATTACTCTAAATTGATGTCTCTTCGTTCATCTCCATATTCTCCCGGTGCATCGTTCAAGTATCCTCTGTTCAGCTCGTGATCTATTCGTTCTCATGTATCTAATTTCCCTCGAGTATTTTCGCGCGTTCTTTAACTCTCACGGTGTTTCGTCCTCTTTTCTTCAATTGTTTTCAATTCTCGCGGTGGTTCGTTCAGGATTTTCTCTCCCTTCGTTATCATATCAATTTATTCGTTGTTTCAATCCTACCGGTGGTTCGTTGAAGACTTCTCTCAAGTTTGTGTTATATCTCTCTTAATCCTTTCTACGACAATAAGTAGTATGCCAAAATCCGTTGCTTGTCATCAATTTAAATTGGTGAAGGATACGCATAACGTAATTCTTATTATTGTTTCATCCAAGTGTTTAATTCCTTCTTCCGGAGTTCGTAATGGTATCAATTTCTCAGTTATAGTTGTTCATCTTTTCTTTCCGGAGTTCCAAGTTTTATCGATTATATCATCCCGAAGCTTCACCTAATCATTACAAGGCTTCTCCCGGAGTTCTTTTCAACTTTCCCTTTCGTTTGATCATTCTTTTATTACCGGAGTTCTTCATGGGGGCTACATGGTGGTTCTTCAGGGATTCTTTTCATTCTTCAATTGTTCTTCAAGATTTTCTCGAAGTTAAGATCCGCCAAGCTATAGTCTTAAATAAACATGGTGCTCAACACATGTCTTGTTTTGAGGAGTTCTAGTATTCTTCATCTTGAATTCCGAAGTGCAATTCTTTCTCTCTTATCTTTTGAGGTGGTGTTATGTCCTTCTTGACAATTTCCATCCATGTTCCATGTTTCACATGTTGTCAAGAATGAGATATTTTAAATCCACCAATCTCTTTGTTGGATTTATCTTGTGTCATGTTTCACCTAAAGCTTTCCCTAAGGAATTTTGCTATTTATGGTGCTCATAAATGACCCAAGTTCTTCATTTGTCCTCCCGGTGAAATAAGTTTCTTGTCTCCTTGTTGATATCAATCTAATCATTTGTTTCCGTTGGTGGCAAAATCTTCACCTCATGTTTTGAGATGTCTCCATAAGCCCACGAGGATCATATCCTTTTGTTGTTGGGTTTTTTTGCCAACACTCCGTTATAACCTTCTTGGAAGGATGCTTTCCAAGCTCATTTGTGGCAGAAGTTGTCATTTTCTTCTCCGTTATCTTATTCCGACGATCTATCTTCTATTCGTTCGTTCCGGAGGCTTTGTGATGTTGCTCTCTTCGACCAATCATCTTGTTTTGTCAAGATCATGTATTTTTTTCCTTTCTTATCCGTTTAGCCGAAGTGTCGTGTTTTCATTCGAGTTCTCTCTTCTTATCAAGTTTTGTCACCTTCCTCAACCGGAGTGCTGTCTGAAATCTTTCTTACGCCTTGTGCCATTCTTTCATTAGTTCCGGAGGCAATGTGTTGTTAATTTCATCGAGTATCTTCTCATCTTGTCAAGATCATGTTCAATTCCTTCCATTTACAGTCCGAGTGCTGTCCAAATTATATCATTCTTATTCCTTCCTATCTTGTTTTAACCGGAGTGGTTTAAATATCTATCGTGTCAATTAACCTCAAGGTTCACATGGTGTTCCTTGTTTCTCTTTTCTACCAGTGTGCTTTCATATTCCTTTTGATCCGTTAAGCACTTGTTTCATGTCCTTCAACCTACAAGGTTCTTGCAATGTTCCTTGTTTCCCTTTTCTAACGGAGTGGTTGCAATCGCGTTCTTCTCCATTGTATTCTTCTTTAAATTATTAACCTCTCAAGGTTCGCGGTTTCACTCGTTTGTCAAAGAAGCAATTTGTTTTACCTCTTCCCTTCCGTTTCTTTCTGGCGCCATCCTAGATCTCGGGAGGAGATCCTCTTGTAGTGGTGGAGTGTTGTAACGCTCCGAGACCGACGCTCCAGAAGACTTCCATTTTCTCGTGATCACCGCGTGCTTCTTTTGGTGCTTGCTCTTTTATTTTTGCATTGCATCATGCCATCATGTCATTAATTTTTTAAAACCCAACTAAGTAAATTGCATGGATCTTCGATCCATTTAAATCGAGGGAAGGGTGACTTCTCTTTAGAACATATCCTCCCAATATTAGGGAGCTATATTAAAAATATTCCATTAACTTTGGAATCACCATAACACACTTGCAATTTAATTCTCATGCCTTTTTGCTTCATGTTTGTTCTCCAAACTTTTGCCGTAAATTCTTATCTCTTTTATCGAAGCTCCGCCTAAATTCTCAACATTTTTGGGCCTTCCAAACCTCCACTTCCTATTAACCCATTTGAATTAAATTCAAATGTTTTTGAATCTAAACCTTGCATCCATGCCCACTCCTATTTTCTTGGATTAAACTCATTTTTCTGAGTCTGAGAAAATTAACCCCGTGCCAATTCTTTCTCTAACCTTCTCTTTTCTCTCTATTCTTTCTTTCTATTTTCTGTAAATCAAGAAGAGAAAAGCCCAGCTGGCCAATTGGGCCTCCCAGCAGGCCGGCCCACCTAAACCCTCCTCTTAACCCTAGCCCGCACCCAGCGCTCGATCCCCATCTCTCCCGATCTCCTCCCTCACGCCGCCATCTTCCTCTCCTCGATCCCCTCCGCCGCCGCCCACGCGCAGCCCTCGATCCCCCTCGCTCCCTCGCCCCGTCCCTCCAGCGCCATCGTCGCCCCGCCTCAGTTCGGCTCCCACGCCGAAGTCCACCGCCGCGGCCCTGCCGGACGTTGGTGACCCCGACGCGCCCGCGCCCGATCTGCTCCGGCCCGCCTAGCTCATCATCTCCGCCCCGCGCCTCGACTCAGCGCCGCCCCGCCATGGAAGCCGCCATGGACGCCGAGCTCCTCCGCGTCACCCCTGCCTCGACCCTGCTTCGCCTCTGCACCACGCCGCCCCGTCGACCCGCTGCGTCCTCGCGTCTCCCTTCCTCGTCCCGCACCCGAGCCATCCCCGAGCGTCTCCTCCTTGCTGCTTCGCCTGTCGCCAAACAGGAGCTCCGCCGCCTCGACTCCTGGTTCGGCTGCCGTCGACTGCCCCCTCCCCGACCTCCGGCCTTGTCCAGGGCTCCAAGCCTTCCCTGCCGTCACCTCTTCGGGCGCCGCTGTTCGTCGTCATTTTCACCCCGGGCCCGTGCTGCCGCTGACCACCACCATCGCCTCCTTGCTGCTGCCCACCCGAGGCCCTTGTGTTGCTTCGTTTCGGGTCATCAAGACCAACAAGTTCGCCTACACGGCCTCTACGTTGAACGATTGAGACGTCCCCGAATGCACCCAAATCATGTAGACCCAAGACCGCCAAGTGTACCTCTAACGCCGCTGTGGGATTCGCTAAGTACCAGGATGACGACGACTCGTCAAGTTCGTCTACGTGCGTGTACAACTACCGTCGTCGAGACCGCAAGTACCACGACAACCCCGAAGGGATTCGGACCCGTCAAGTACCTCTCCGAAAACGAACGTGTGCCGCTACTTCCACTACCGCCGCGAGAACGTCTACTTCCACTACGAACTCGACCCGTTCCGAAATGCATGCTTCGAAGGTATAACCCCGAGACGACGTCCGTGGACCGAATGCATGTGTGTTGTATGAGATGCTCGTGGTTGCACCGTTTCCGAGTTATCATTCCATGTTCCTCCTCGTTGTCATGCCATCGTCCCGTGGGAACCCGGTAACCGGGATTACCCCACCATCTTTTGCATGTTCCGCACATCCACATCTTCGTTTGCACCGGTCGCTCAACGAGTTATCGGAACTGGGACGTTGCCATGGCATCGTTTCCGTTTTCATCGCCGTGGCACCCAATTCTTTCTGCCATGGTGACCAAATGCTCCTAATCATCTTCATGTCAACATTTTCATAAAATTGCATATAACTTACATCTGTCATTCGCATCATGATAACAACATTTAAAATGTCTAAAATTGATGTTTGCATTAAAATTGCTAAATGTCATATGGGGTTTTTCCGGTATTGTCGTTTGTTATTTCCGGCCTCTTTTAAACGTGCCTAGATAGGTTGTTTAATTATGCTTCACCTCTTGCCTTGGTAATCAACATTTAATATGGTCGAGTACATAATGAGAGAGAACTAAATAATTGATGTGGTGTTTCGTCAATATGCAACTCGCTGCATATTGAGCTCCACTTAATTTGTAGCGTTGTTTGTTGCACCTTGCCATGTCATGCCTCATTAAACCGGACATGCATCATACTTGTTTGTGCATCATGCCATGTGTATGTGGTGGTTGTTTACTATGGTGTTTGTTTCTTTCCGGTTTGCTTCTCCCGTTACCTTCGGTTTCGTTCCGGAGTTGTGAGGATTCGTTCGACTACGTCCGCTTGTCTTCTTCATGGACTCGTTCTTCTTCTTTGCGGGATTTCAGGCAAGATGACCATACCCTCAAAATCACTTCTATCTTTTCTTGCTAGTTGTTCGCTCTATTGCTATGCAGCGCTACCTACCACTTGCTATTTCATGCCTCCCATGTTGCCATGAACCTCTAACCTTTGTCACCCTTCCTAGCAAACCATTGTTTGGCTATATTACCGCTTTTGCTCAGCCCCTCTTATAGCGTTGCTAGTTGCTGGTGAAGATGAAGATTGCTCCATGTTGGATTATGTTTATGTTGGGATATCACAATATCTCTTATTTAATTAATGCATCTATATACTTGGTAAAGGGTGGAAGACTCGGCCTTATGCCTGGTGTTTTGTTCCACTCTTGCCGCCCTAGTTTCCGTCATACCGGTGTTATGTTCCTTGATTTTGCGTTCCTTACGCGGTCGGGTGATTTATGGGACCCCCTCGACAGTTCGCTTTGAATAAAACTCCTCCAGCAAGGCCCAACCTTGGTCTTACCATTTGCCTACCTAAGCCTTTTTCCCTTGGGTTCTGCAGACTCAAGGGTCATCTTTATTTTAACCCCCCGGGCCAGTTCTCCTTCGAGTGCTGGTCCAAACCGAGCGATGTCCGGCGCCCCCTGGGCAACCAGGGTCTATGCCAACCCGACGTCTGGCTCATCCGTTGTGCCCTGAGAACGAGATATGTGCAGCTCCTATCGGGATTTGTCGGCACATTCGGGTGGCTTTGCTGGTCTTGTTTTACCATTGTCGAAATGTCTTGTAAACCGGGATTCCGAGACTGATCGGGTCTTCCCAGGAGAAGGTTTATCCTTCGTTGACCGTGAGAGCTTATAATGGGCTAAGTTGGGACACCCCTGCAGGGTATTATCTTTCGAAAGCCGTGCCCGCGGTTATGTGGCAGATGGGAATTTGTTAATATCCGGTTGTAGAGAACTTGACACTTGACCTTAATTAAAATGCATCAACCGCGTGTGTAGCCGTGATGGTCTCTTCTCGGCGGAGTCCGGGAAGTGAACACGGTTCTTGTGTTATGTTTGACGTAAGTAGGAGTTCAGGATCACTTCTTGATCATTGCTAGTTCACGACAGTTCCGTTGCTTCTCTTCTCGCTCTCCTTTGCGTATGTTAGCCACCATATAAGCCTAGTGCTTGCTGCAGCTCCACCTCATTACCCCATCCTTTTCCTTTAAGCTTAAATAGTCTTGATCTCGCGGGTGTGAGATTGCTGGGTCCTCGTGACTCACAGATACTTCCAAAACAGTTGCAGGTGCCGATGAGACCAGTGCAGATGACGCAACTGAGCTCAAGTGGGAGCTCGATGAAGATCTTGTTCGTTGTGTTGTTCTTTTCGTGTTGATCAGTAGTGGAGCCCAGTTGGGATGATCAGGGATCTAGCAGTTGGGTTGTCTTCTTTCCTTTTGGTTCCGTAGGCGGACCTATGTGTGTACTCTTGAATGATGTATGATTTTATTTATGTATTGTGTGAAGTGGCGATTGTAAGCCAACTCTTTATCCCATTCTTGTTCATTACATGGGATTGTGTGAAGACGACCCTTCTTGCGACAAAACCACAATGCGGTTATGCCTCTAAGTCATGCCTCGACACGTGGGAGATATAGCCGCATTGTGGGCGTTACAGTATAGGTTTGGATTCGGACCAGCTACAGGAGCACGTCTCTCTTTTTTCTAAAACTCAGCAACGTCTCTTTACTGGTACACTAGCTTGTTCTATACGCCTTCTCAAGTCTTTGATTTTCTTTCTTTTTTTTTGCGAGGAAGGAAGGAGGACAAAATTGAGAGTTCCTGGGACTCGAACACAATGCCTCTCGGTTGAATACCAAGGGTGCTAGTCACTTATGTGGCGAACGTTCCCTGGGAGGAGGACGGCAGACGAACGCATTTGCTCACAGTTTTAGTTGCGATGCAAGATCGAACGGTCAGTTTCGGGAATATTACCAGGCGAATGAGCCCAGTTTTTCTTTTCTTCCTATATATAAAAAGTATGCTACTTGGTGTCGGCTTAGTCAACAAACGATTGTGCCGACCTTGACCGTTGGATTGACATTCAACGTCTGTCGTGTTTCTTCAGTCTCTTCTTCCTCTAGCCGCCAAAGCCAAACCAGTGCCGGCGGGACGCCTGCTCCCGCCTCCCACGGCTGGCTATGCTGCCGCGCACGCATCGTGGCCACATCGCACCCTAAAACTCTGCGCATCTTCCCCGGCTCCTGTTCGTTCCCGTCCGAGGCCTCACCATCGTCCTCCGCCTTGGTTCACTCGCCGCGGCGCCGCCCTCCGGTGTTGTCAACATGGTCAACAACCGAGAGGAATAAGGATATGACTCTGCATGGTGAGGATGACAGTAGGGACCCAGTGCTACCTCTTGAGCACTGCGTTGGTTTTCCCTTGAAGAGGAAAGGGTGATGCAGTAAAGTAGCATAAGTATTTCCCTCAGTTTTTGAGAACCAAGGTATCAATCCAGTAGGAGATTACGCACGAGTCCCTCGTACCTACACAAACAAATAAGAACCTCGCAACCAACGCGATAAAGGGGTTGTCAATCCCTCAACGGTCACTTATGAGAGTGAGATCTGATAGATATGATAAGATAATATTTTTGGTATTTTTATGATAAAGATGCAAAGTAAAATAAAAGGCAAAAGCAATAACTAAGTGTTGGAAGATTAATATGACGGAAAATAGACCCGGGGGCCATAGGTTTCACTAGTGGCTTCTCTCGAGAGCATAAGTATTATGGCGGGTGAACAAATTACTGTTGAGCAATTGATAGAATTGACCATAGTTATGAGAATATCTAGGTATGATCATGTATATAGGCATCACGTCCGTGACAAGTTGACCGACTCCTGCCTGCATCTACTATTATTACTCCACACATCGACCGCTATCTAGCATGCATCTAGAGTATTAAGTTCATAAGAAGAGAGTAACACTTTAAGCAACATGATGTAGAGGGATAAACTCATGCAATATGAAATAAACCCCATCTTGTTATCCTCGATGGCAACAATACAATATGTGCCTTGCTACCCCTGCTGTCACTGGGAAAGGACACCGCAAGATTGAACCCAAAGCTAAGCACTTCTCCCATTGCAAGAAAGATCAATCTAGTAGGCCAAACCAAACTGATAATTCGAAGAGACTTGCAAAGATAACCAATCATACGTAAAAGAATTCAGAGAAGATTCAAATATTGTTCATAGATAAACTTGATCATAAACCCACAATTCATCGGTCTCAACAAACACACCGCAAAAGAAGATTACATCGAATAGATCTCCACGAGAGAGGGGGAGAACATTGTATTGAGATCCAAAAAGAGAGAAGAAGCCATCTAGCTAGTAACTATGGACCCGAAGGTCTGAGGTAAACTACTCACACATCATCGAAGAGGCTAGGGTGTTGATGTAGAAGCCCTCCGTGATCAATGCCCCCTCCGGCGGAGCGCCGGAAAAGGCCCCAAGATGGGATCTCACGGGTACAGAAGGTTGCGGCGGTGGAATTAGGTTTTTGGCTCTGTATCTGGTAGTTTTGGGGGTACGTAGGTATATATAGGAGGAAGAAGTACGTCGGTGGAGCAATGTGGGCCCCACGAGGGTGGAGGGCGCGCCCAGGGGGTAGGCGCGCCCCCTACCTCGTGCCCTCCTGGTTGCTTTCTTGACATAGGGTCCAAGTCCTCTGGATCACGTTTGTTCCGAAAATCACGTTCCCGAAGGTTTCATTCCGTTTGGACTCCGTTTGATATTCTTTTTCTGTGAAACACTGAAATAGGCAAAAAACAGCAATTCTGGGCCGGGCCTCCGGTTACTAGCTTAGTCCCAAAAATAATATAAAAGTGTAAAATAAAGCCCATTAACATCCAAACAGAATATAATATAGCATGGAACAATCAAAAATTATAGATACGTTGGAAACGTATCACCCAGCAGCGCACACAGTAATTTTGTTTTTTCGGGACGGAGAAGGGAACTGGGTTGTGCGGGAGCTGTGGCCCGTCTAGCCCAGGCTTTTATTTCATATGTTTAGCACATGACCAGCCCAGTTTGTTTTTTTCCTTTTTCTGAAAATGGCTAGCCCAGCTATTTTGTTTTTTGCAGAATAACCAACGTAGGCCTACTTGCTTTTCTACGCCCTGCTGGGCCGGAAATCTTTCAAGACGAGGAGGGATGCATTTTGCCCAGAAAATGGGCTATAAGTAATAATAAATGGGCTGTAAAATGAAAAAATACGGCAAACAGGCAATTAGTTCCAAAATACCTTTTCTTTCGTATTTTGATATTTTAAAGTTCATTGTTTTTGTGCAGGTAAAATTTCATTGGATTTAAATTAAGGTATGTTTAGTTTTTAAATTAATTTGAATCTGGCTAGAAATTTCGGGCTGTATGCTGTTTGGGATAGATTTGGAGGCTGACTTGTGGGTCTACTAGGTTGACATGTACGAAATGCTTTGTCAACTTAGTCCACAAACGATTCTAGCAGCAGTGACCGTTGGATGTTAATCCAACGGCCGTGGTGCTTATTCAACATCTGATCTTCTTGCTCCAGCCGCCCAAACCAGTGCCGGTGGGACTGCCTGCTCCTGCCTCCCGTGGCTGGCTGTGCTGCCGCGCAGGCCCGCACCGCCCCACCCTACTCCATTGCTGGCCAGGCCATTCCTCTACTCACCCACACCTCCTGTTATTTTCCGGCGACGACAGCCGAACCGGTAAACCCTCGTACTCCCCACCGCATGGGAAACCACTGCTGAGTCTTCCCCGGCTCCGTGTCATTCCCTTCCTAGGCCTCGCTGTCGTCCACCGCCCTGGTGCTCTCGGCGCGGCGTGGTCAACATGGTCAATGAACGACATCTATCAGAAGTGGACTGTACGTGGAGAGGCTGACAGTTGGGTCCACGGCCGCACACAAGGAAATGCCTCCTTATTACGCGCAAAATAATGATTCCTCCACCTAACATCTGGGAACCACCGGAAGGACCTCTGTATTTCGCGAAAAAAACGTTCCCCCCGCTGACAGGTTGGACCCACCAGCTATATCTTCGCACGCAAGGAAGTGCCTCCTTATTACGCACAAAAAAATGAATACTCCCCTGCTAGCTGGGACCCAGCATAGTGGGAGGCTGACTTGGGCCTACTAAGTTGACGGGGACGGGGGGCTTTGTCAACTTACTCAATATGAACGATTCTAGCTCCAGTGACCGTACGATGTCCATCCAACGGCCGTAGTGCTTCTTCAACCTCTGTTCTTCTCGCTCCAGCCGCCCAAAGCAGCGCCGGTCGTGCCGCCTGCTCCTGCCTTCCGTGGCCGGCTGTGCTGCCGCGGAGGCCTCACCGCCCCCTACTACTCCCACTTCTGGCCAGGCCATCCCTCCACTCACCCACACCCCCTGTTATTCTGTGGCGACGGCAGCCTCACACCGAAGCCGAACCAGTGAACCCTCGTACTCCTCTCCGCGTGGGCATCCACTGCCGCGTCTTCCCCGGCTTCGCATCGTCCCCTTCCTAGGCCTCGCCGTCGTCCACCGCCCTAGTGGTCTCGGCGCGGCGTGGTCAACGTGGTCAAGGAACGACTTCCATCGGAAGAGTACTGTACGTGGAGAGGCTGACAGTTGGGTCCACGGCCGCAGCAAGGAAGTGCCTCCTTATTACGCGGAAAATAATGATTCCTCCACCTGACATCGGGGACCCACCGGACGTGCCACCGTATTTCGTGAAAAAAACGTTTCCCCCTGACTACTGGGACCCACCAGCTGCATCTTTGCACGCAAGGAAGTGCGTCCATATTACGGGCAAAAAAATATTATTCGCCCCCCTGACTGCTGGGACCGACCATCTACATCTTCGCACGCAAGGAAGTGCCTTACAGTCGGGACCCATCCGGTCGAAGCGTATGTAGTGTTTTCATTCCGGTCGCGAACGTGTACGTACATACTGGTCGATCGGTCTGTCTGCAGGCTGCAGCGATGAACCGTGGCAGGAAGGGCACGTGTCGTAGTAAAGGTGCGCACGTGTCGTAGTAGAGGCGCGCACGTAGCATGTACACGTACGTACAACGGCCAGGGTGCAAGAAAGAAAATACGGCCACGTACGTACATACGGGCGGGGTCTCGAACGCCTACTCGCGCATACGTACGGCCAGGTCTCGTGTACATGGTTGGGTCAGAACGGAGAAACTGCGTCGTCGTCGTGTTCATGGTGAGGCAACGGAATGCGTCGTGTTCATCGGGAGGCAACGGAACGCGTGCTGTTCATCGGGAGCCAACCGGCTTGGACGGAAGAGGCGACGGAAACAAGGCATGGCGTACCGGAGAACGGAGGAAACGGCCTTGTGTTTGACCGGCCACGGTGGAAATGGGATCCTGTTCATCGGGAGGGGTCTGGCGTACCGCAAAACGTAGGAAACGAACCTCCTACGGTCGAAACGGGGTCTTGTTGATCGAGAGGGGTGTGGTGTACCGCAAAACGGAGGAAACGGACTTGTGTTGGAGCGCTAGGTCGAAACGGGGGTCCTGTTCATCGGGAGGGGTGTGGCATACCGCAAAACGGGACTCCACGAGATACTGTTCATCTCCACCGTCGACCTCCTCCAGCCTCCACGGGCTCCTGTTCATCCACCGTCGACCTCCTCCAGCCTCCACCTGCAACTGTTCATCCACGGGCTCTTGTTCATCCAGCCTCCACCGCACGCTCCTCCACCGGCTACTGTTCAACCAGCCCTCTCCACGAGGGGCCTGTTCAACCACCCCTCCATGGGCTACTGTTCATCAAACCCTCCACCGGCTACTATTCAACCAGCCCTCCACCGGCTACTGTTCAACCAGCCCTCCACGGGGTCCTGTTCATCCAGCTCTCCACGGGGTCCTATTCATCCATCGGCTCGATTGATCGGGTACTGTTCATCCAGCGGCAACGGCCTCTACTACCACGGGGTCCTGTTCATCCAACCCCCACCGGGAACTGTTCATCCAAACCCCCCAACAACGCTCACTGTTCATGAAGGGAAGGAGGTAGCTGTGTTCGATCGGCTTCAGTTAGCAGCAGTAGCGAAGGAATCACTCGGGTTCAGTTAACAGCAAGGGATTGATCGATTGATCGGGTTCAGTAACGCGTAGCCTGCAGTGCAATCGCTCGGGTTCAGTTAGAGTCCAACGCCTCACTCAGGTTCAGTTAGAGCGCAACGCCTCGCACACACACGAGTACGTACGAGAGAAACACGCATCCCTCGGCCCCCGACCACCCACCGTAACCGGGAACTCCCCCGATATTTTCCTCGCCCTCGCTTCTACCACGGTTTCCTCCATCATGGACGGCCCAAAGAATGTCATGCAGCTGCGTCTCCGGCCCGCCCAGGACGAAAAGCCCATTTTCTGTCATGATTTTTTGTCATAGAAGTAGGAGCCCACCACATCTATGATGATACCTGGTTTTGTCAAAATTATCGTCATAGAAGTGTCATAAGTATGGAAAAAAATTCGTTCGGCCCAAAATGTCACGGATGTGTCTTTTTTGTAGTGTTTGTCCGGGGTTAGTTTCATTCAAATCATGCAAAGTAGAGTCCAAAACAAGAGGAAAAGCCTTAGGAAAAGTAGATACGTTGGAGACGTATCAACTCCCCCAAGCTTAAACCTTTGCTTGTCCTCAAGCAATTCAGTTGATAAACTGAAAGTGAAAAAGAAAAACTTTTACGAACTCTTTTGCTCTTGTTTGCATAAATAAGCATAAACAGCTCCCAGGTTTTCAACCAACATTATAACTAACCATGCCGACAATATCTCTTAATTGTATTAACTCATGTCAATGACATAATCAGCTAGCAAGCAATAATAAGATATCTCAAATAGCAACATGTTATCAAAACAACCATGATATAATATGACAATAGTGGTATCTCGCTAGCCCTTTCTGAGACCGCAAAACATAAATGCGGAGCACCTCCAAAGTTCAAGCAGTGACTAAACATTGTAATTCATGGTAGAAAAGATCCAGTCATGATGCACCCAACATTAGCTACACACAATGCATAAGTCATGACAGTAGTGCTCTCAGGTCCTGGCGCTTATTTTAGAAGGTTATGACACAACATAAAAGTAAATACATAGTCCCTTCGCAGAGGGAAGCAGTGATTTGCAGAGGTGCCAGAGCTCAAGTTTTTAAAACAGAGGTAAAAGATATTTTGAGACATGCACCCTTCTCGTTTACTTCATGACCATCAGTTATCAATATCTTCCATGCTAAGCACGCTAGTGGCGGTTCCGAAGAGATAAAAGTAAAGGTTTACTCCCCCTCCACCATCAATCACACTCCACGGCTTGTCCGAAACAACGGGTGCCGTCCATACCAACAACAGTCCCGTGGGAGTTTTGTTTAATTATTTGCATTTTGAGTTTGCGACTGGGAATCCCTATTACCGCGCTTTTCTTGTGCGATGGCGAGTGAATAAACACTCGACCTGAGAATAACCCGCTTAACAAGGAAGATACCGACCACCTCCTGTCGTTCCATGAACGATCCAGGCACACAAAAAGGATATTTATTAGAAGTTTTTAGAGGTGACACATGCAACTTTACTTAGGACGGCAGGGTAATACCGCATATAGGTAGGTATGGTGGACTCATCTGGAATAACTTTGGGTTCAAGGTTTTTGATGTACAAGCAGAATTCCCACTTAGTATAGGTGAAGGCTAGCAATTAGATTGAGAAGCGACCAGCTAGAGAGCAACAACGGTCTTGAACATGCATTATGCACAAGTAACATTGGACACTAGCATGAGTAGGATATGAACACCATGAACATAAATATCATAGAGGCTATGTTGGTTTTGATTCAACTACATGCATGAACATGTGCCAAGTCAAGCCACTCGAACATTCAGAGGAGGATACCATATCATCATACCACATCACAATCTTTTTAACGCAATGTAGATATCCAAGATAAATCATTATCCACTCCTAGCTACTTATGCATGGCATGAGAAACTATAATCTCTAATTGTCATTGCAAACATGTTTAATCATAATGGGCTGAATCATGGATACTAGGTTAAACATATTTACACAAATAGAACAAGTCGAGTTCATACCCGTTTCTCTCTGCCACGGCCAATTCATCGAATATCATCATTATTGCCTTTCACTTGCACGACCGAACGATATGAAAATAATAATAGTGCAAGAGTGCCGTGGACTAAGCTGGAATCTGCAAAACATTTGATTCAACAGGAGAAGACAAGGTAAAATGGGCTCTTTATTAGATCAACAGTTATTCATATGAGAGCCACTCAACATTTTTCATCATGGTCTTCTCCTTGGTACGGCTCGAATAAAAAGAAAACAAATTCATAGAAATACACTGAAATATTTTTGGAGTTTTTTGTTTTCTTGAACAAGAAAATAAAAGAGAAAAGCAAAAACGAGAAAAACTATTTACACCGGAAAGCTCCCAACAAGCAAAAGAAGAACAAGGAAATCTTAAGCATGCATAGAAAGTAAACTAACTACAACTATTTTTTTGGTTTTTCTAAGGTTTTTCAAACACACAAGAAGAAAGCAAGAAAATAAATTTAGCATGGATGATACAATGGTAAAGTGTGAACACCGACAACATGAATGAAATGTGTGAACATTAATGTAATGTTGGTGAGAAACATGTACTCCCCCAAGCTTAGGCTTTTGTCCTAGCTTGGTAATCGGTCAGTAGCCTGGATAGTAGTCGGGGTGCTGAGGAGCGGGCATCCACTCATCCCACTGCTAAGGCTCCTCCTCTGCTGCAGCCTGATCGTTCTGGTAAGCGATGATATCCCCAGGCATAATCCTATATCCGCCCCTGGCAACAAAATCAAACAAAGCAGGAGCAGGCAATGGAATAATATCACGAGTTTCAATGCTAAAAACCAGGTTATAAGGAATAGGAATATCGGGGTAATCTCGTGCAACAAAATGGTGGTGTTACATGGCTGCACGGTCTAGGTAAACCTTGGTCAAAGGGTAATCATGAGGGTGTATCTCAACATTAAAGTGAGTCGCCAAATGAGTAGCAAAAATCCCACCATGTATTTTACCCTTGGACTTATTAATGTGAAGGCGACGAGCCACAATAGCTCCCAAGCTATAAGTGTTGTCTCCCTCAAGTGCACGACGTGAAACAGCAAGGTTTGGTGAACTGAGTGCACCCACCTTCTCTCTAGCAAGCAGGTGTTTTGCAATGAAAAGAGCAAAGTAATGAATAGCAGGAAAATGCAAGCCAGCGGCAGTGATGGCTGACACCCCTTTCTCATCTCCCACTGTCAAAGTACGATAAAAGGCCTCAAACTCTGCCAGCCTAGGCTCAGCTAAGCTCCCGTTAGAATGGATCATGCATATGTTATAGAATTCAGTAAGTGGTATCTGACAGGTTTCAGCATATAAAT
This sequence comes from Triticum aestivum, assembly GCF_018294505.1. NCBI lineage: Eukaryota > Viridiplantae > Streptophyta > Magnoliopsida > Poales > Poaceae > Triticum > Triticum aestivum. Next base: position 337,026,054 of record NC_057811.1, on the reverse strand, counting down.
CAAACTGCACCTCTGGTGGATTATTCCTAGGAAGGAGAGTAAAACTTTGAACAAAGATGTTTGTGAGGAGATGATATTGTTCACATTCAGCTGCGATGAAGTCGGTGAGGGCGGCATTAGCAGCATATTGTGTGAACTTCTGAAGGATTCCAGCCTCTTCCATGAACTGGGTGTGTGGCCATTCGCACAGCCGTACTTCCGCCAACCTCCGAGGATGGAGATCACTGTCAGATGACTCCCCAATAACACCCTTGGAGTTCTTAGAAGCAAACTTCCTAAAGATATTCATCATTTTCCTATGAACAAAAATTCTGAAATTTTAGTCCACAAATTTTTCTCAACAAAACTTTACAAAATTGATAGCAACTACTCATAGAGATACATAGAGGCCATAGCAAGCTTTCAAACTACTTGGAACTCTAAGAATTTAACATGCAAGCTCATCTAGAGCAGCACTAAGAGTAGCTAATTATTCAAAATATAAACCACTAAAACAAAAACTAATTGGACAAACAGAGGAGTCACATACCAAGCAACAATCCCCCAAAACAGTTTCGGAAATGGAGCTTTGAGCAAAGAGATCAAAATCCGCGGGTTTGAGAGCAAGAACACGTGAGAGAGAGCAATGGAGAATTTTTTCTGGAGGTAAGTGATGATGTGGTGTGAAGGGATAAGTGATGGGGCCCACATGGGGACCACAACCCACCAGTGCGCGCCTGGGGGTCCTGGCGCGCCCAGGTGGGTTGTGCCCACCTGGTGCACCTCCCTCTGATATTATTTGCACGATAAATTATTAAATATTCAGAAAAAAATCATATTAAATTTTCAGAGCATTCTGAGAACTTTTATTTTTGGGTCATTTTTTATTGCACAAAAAATTCAGAAAACAGACAAAACATGGCACTTTATTTTATTTAACTAATAAAAACAGAAAACAAAAAGTGGGGACAGAAAGTAGTGCTTACTAAATTCATCAACTTAATACCTCTAAAAAATGATCCATTAATAAGGTTGATCAGGTCTTATTAACAACCACTTTCGATTAGCATGAAACCGAAGAACTTTCGTAAATCACTAAGTTACCTCAACGGGGATGTGAATGTCCCCAACAATAAGCATTTCATATTTCTTTTTGACAGTAGGTAGAGGGATTTGAAAACTTCCAATAGTGATTGTCGGAGATTTTTCAATAACATTAATACCATTCACTTGGAATTGTTTCTTCGGAAAGTGCACCGTATGCTCATTACCATTGATGTGAAAAGTGACCTTGCTTTTATTGAAATCAATAACAGCCCCGGCAGTATTCTAGAATGGTCTACCAAGGATAATCGACATGTTGTCGTCCTCGGGCATCTCAAGTATAACAAAGTCAGTCAAAATAGTAACATTAGCAACAACAACGGGCACATCCTCACAGATACCGATAGGTATGGTAGTTGATTTGTCAGACATTTGCAAAGATATTTTAGTAGGTGTGAGTTTATTCAAATCAAGTCTTTTATATAAAGAGAAAGGCATAACACTAACACCAGCTACTAAATCACATAAAGCAGTTTTCACATAATTCTTTTTGATAGAGCAAGGGATAGTTGGTATTCCCGGATCTCCAAGTTTGTTAGGTACTCCATCTTTAAAAGTATAATTAGCAAGCATAGTGGAGATTTCAGCTTCCGGTATTTTACTCTTATTGGTGATGATGTCTTTCATGTACTTTGCAAAAGGAGGCATTTTCAAGATATCAGTCAAGCGAGTACCCAAAAAGACTGGCCTCGGCATTTCAGCAAAGCGTTCAAATTCTTCATCACCTTTCTTTTTAGTTGACTTAGGTGGAAAGGGCATAGGTTTTTGAACCCACGGTTCTCTTTCTTTACCATGTTTTCTAGCGATGAAGTCTCTTTTATCATATCTTTTATTCTTAGGTTGTGGGTTGTCAAGATCAACAGGTGGTTCTATCTCAACATCATTGTCTGGTTCTTCATTATTTGGTTGAGCATCTTCATGAACCTCATCATTATCTTTTTCATTATCAGAAGGTGAGTGTTCATTACCAGATTGAGTTTCAGCATCAGAGATAGAAGTTTCATTATCATTATCATTATCAGGAGGTTTTTCTATTTCAGTTCACTAGAAGCATGCAAAGTCCTATCATTTTTATTCTTTTTCTTTCTAGAAGGACTAGGTGCATCAGTGTTAACTCTTTGTGAATCTTGCTCAAATCTTTTTGGGTGCCCCTCGGGACAAAGTGGTTCCCGAGTCATTTTACCTCCTCTAGTTGCTACTCTAACAACAAAGTCATGTTTATTATTATTCATTTCATCAAGCAATTCTCTTTGAGATTTAGCACCTTATTCTAGCTGGGTTTGAACCATAGAAGCATGTGTTCCAACACCTCTAACATCATTTGAGATTCTAAATAACAAGTCACTCAAGCGAGCAATCATCTCAGAATTTTATTTCAATTGTTTCATAACATTTGCATTGAAGTGATCTTGTTTTCTAATGTAGTTTTCAAACTCATAAAGGGATTGGCGAGGGTTCATATTGTGAGGATTGTGATTATCATTGAACTTCATTAGAGAATTTACCTCTACCACCTTAGGAAATGGTAGTGTATTAAGCCCATGTATTTCTTCAATTGGAGGTAAATTTTTGACATCCTTTGCTTTAATACCTTTTTCCTTCATAGACTTCTTTGCCTCTTGCATATCTTCAGGACTGAGATATAATATACCCCTCTTCTTCGGAGTGGGTTTAAGCGGTTGTTCAGGAAGAGCCCAATCATCATAATTTTTCAATATATTATTCAATAATTCTTCAGCTTTTCCAACAGTTCGTTCCCTGAAAACATAACCAGCACAACTATCTAGGAAGTCCCTAGAAGCATCAGTTAGTCCATTATAGAAGATATCAAGTATTTCATTTTTCTTAAGAGGATGATCACGCAAAGCATTAAGTAACTGGCAAAGCCTCCACCAAGCTTGTGGGAGACTCTCCTCTTTAGTTTGCACAATGTTAAATATTTCCTGTAAGGCAGCTTGTTTCTTATGGGCAGGGAAATATTTTTCAGAGAAGTAATAAATCATATCCCGGGGACTACGCACACAACCAGGAGCAAGAGTATTGTACCAAGCTTTAGCATCACCCTTGAATGAGAAAGGAAATAATTTGCGAATAAAGTAATAGCGAGTCTTCTCATCATGAGTAAAAAGGGTGGCTATGTCATTCAACTTAGTAAGATGTACCACAACAGTTTCAGCTTCATAACCATGGAAATGATCAGATTCAACCAAAGTAATTAACTCTGAGTCGACAGAGAATTCATAATCCTTATCATCAATAAAGATAGGTGAGGTAGCAAACTTAGGATCATATTGCATTCTAGCATTCCGTGATTTTTCTTTATACTTGCATAATAATTTCTCTAGATCATCTCTATCCTTACAAGCAAGAATATCTCTAGTTGTCTCCTCATTCATAACATAACCTTCCGGTACCATAGGCAATTCATATCTAGGAAGGCTAGTTCTAGCAGGTGTTTCAAGATTTTTAGTTTCATGCTCATCATCAGATTCAACAACATCATGTTGTCTTACTCTAGCAATTTGTTCATCAAGAAAGTCACCAAGTGCTTCTGCTATTAATTCTGATATGTTGCATGTTATTGATGATGCCACTTCTGCTATGCATGATGCTTATGATGAAACTACTTCTATGCTTGATACTACTGTGCCATTAGGTGAATTTCTTGATGAACAACTTGCTAGGGCTAGAGAGAATGAAATTATTGAAACTGATAATATTGATGAAAATGATGATGAAGATTCTCCCCCTAGATATGAATTGCCTATTGTGCCTGAGGGTTATGTTATGGATGAAGAAACTGCTAGAGACTTTCTTGCCTGCAATGATAGATATGATCTTAAGAAATTATTAGCTAAGCTGAAAGAAAAATCTTTGAATGCTAGAACGAAATATGACCCTGCTTTTGCTACTTCACCTATATGTGTTACTGATAAGGATTATGATTTGTCTATCGATCCTGAGATAATTACTTTGGTTGAATCTGATCCTTTCTATGGCTACGAATCTGAAACTATTGTGGCACATCTTACTAAATTAAGTGATATAGCTACCCTATTCACTAATGATGAGAAAACTCGTTACTACTATATCCTTAAGTTATTTCCGTTCTCATTAAAGGGTGATGCTAAAACATGGTTTAATTCTCTTGATCCTGGTTGTGTGCGTAGTCCCCAGGATATGATTTATTACTTCTCTGCTAAATATTTCCCCGCTCATAAGAAACAAGATGCTCTAAGGGAAATATATAATTTTGTGCAAATTGAAGAAGAGAGTCTCCCACAAGCTTGGGGGAGGCTTCTCCAATTACTTAATGCTTTGCCTGATCATCCTCTCAAGAAAAATGAAATACTTGATATCTTTTATAATGGACTAACCAATGCTTCCAGAGATCACCTGGATAGTTGTACTGGTTGTGTTTTCAGGGAAAGAACAGTTGATCAAGCTGAATTGCTATTGAATAATATGTTGACTAATGAAAATAATTGGACACTTCCTGAACCAACTCCTAAGCCAACCCCGAAGAAAAGGGGTATTCTATTTCTCAGTCCTGAAAATATGCAGGAGGCAAAGAAATCTCTGAAAGAAAAGGGTATTAAAGCTGAAGATGTTAAGAATTTACCACCTATTGAAGAAATACATGGTCTTGATAACCCGACACAGGTAGTAAAGGTAAATTCTCTCTATAGATTTGATGAAGGTGATATTCCTCGTTATAAGTCTGCTAGCCAATGCTTAGATGAGTTTGATAATTTTATTGTCAAACAATAAAACTTCAATGCTTATGTTGCTAGACAATTGAAACGCAATGCTTATATGATTGAACACTTGAGTGATTATATGTCTAGAGTTAAAGGTGAACTTAAACTTATTAGTAAACATGCTTCTATGGTTACCACTCAAGTAGAGAAAGTGCTTAAAGCTCAAAATGATTTGCTCAATGAATTAAATTATAAGAAAAATGATAATGCTGTTAGGGTAAAATGACTCAGGAACCTTTGTATCCTGAAGGCCACCCTAAGAGAATTGAGCAGGATTCTCAGAGAACTAATGTTGATACACCTAGTCCTTCTAAAAGGAAGAAAAATAAAAATGATAGGACTTTGCATGCTTCTTGTGAACCCGTTGTAGACACACCTGAGAATCCTAATGATATTTCTATTTCCGATGCTGAAACACAATCTGGTGATGAACATGAACCTAGTGATAATGTTAATGATGATGTTCATGTTGATGCTCAACCTAGCAATAACAATGATGTAGAGATTGAACCTGTTGTTGATCTTGATAACCCACAATCAAAAAATCAATGTTATGATAAGAGAGACTTTGTTGCTAGGAAGCACGGTAAAGAAAGAGAACCATGGGTTCAGAAACCCATGCCTTTTCCTCCCAAATCATCCAAGAAAAAGGATGATGAGGATTTTGAGCGCTTTGCTGAAATGATTAGACCTATCTTTTTGCGTATGCGTTTGACTGATATGCTTAAAATGAATCCTTATGCTAAGTATATGAAAGAAATTGTTACAAATAAGAGAAAGATACCGGAAGCTAAAATTTCCACCATGCTTGCTAATTATACTTTTAAAGGTGGAATACGAAAGGAACTTGGAGATCCAGGAGTACCAACTATACCATGCTCCATTAAAAGAAACTATGTTAAAACTGCTTTATGTGATCTTGGAGCCAGTTTTGGTGTTATGCCTCTCTCTTTATATCGTAGACTCGATTTGAATAAGTTGACACCTACTGAAATATCATTGCAAATGGCGGATAAATCGACTGCTATACCTGTCGGTATTTGTGAGGATGTGCCTGTTGTGGTTGCAAACGTTACTATTTTAACGGACTTTGTTATTCTTGATATTCCCGAGGACGATAGTATGTCGATTATCCTTGGTAGACCCTTTTTGAATACTGCAGGGGCTGTTATTGATTGCAACAAAGGCAATGTAACTTTTCATATGAGCATACGGTACACTTTCCAAGGAAACAACCTCAAGTCCACAGTATCAATTCTATTGGAAAAATTCCAATGATTACTATTGGAGGTTTTGAATTTCCTCTTCCTACTGTCAAAAAGAAATATGATATTCTTATTATTGGGGACGTGCATATCCCCGTTGAGGTAACCTAGTGCTATTCGAAAATTCTCCGATTTCATGCGATTCGGAATGAGTTTGTTAACAAGACTTGATCAACCTTGCTAGTGGATTCCTTTTGATGAGCATGAGATGGGTGAAGTTAGAAAGCACAACTCTCTGTACCCTCCTTTTACCTTCTGTCATTTAGAATTAAATAAAGCAAAAATAGTATTTTCTGTCTGTTTTCTGAATTATCCATGCAATAAAAATACCCCGAAAATAAAAGTACTCCAAATGCCCTGAAAATGAAATATGATTTTTTCTAGAATATTTGAGAATATCTGGCACTGAGAACACATCAGGGGGAGCCAGCACCTGGCCACGAGGGTCCAGGGCGCGCCCACCCCCTGGGCGCACCCCCTGCCTCGTGGGCCCTTGGTGGGCCCCCTCCACTTATTCCAGCACCCACACACTCCTTCTTCCTCCAGAAAAAATCACCAACCAGCTCAAGCACGAGTTCTAGCTCATCTTGCTGCCATTTTCGATCTCCTTGCTCAAAGCTCCACTCACAAAACTGCTTTGGGGGATTGTTCTTCGGTATGTGACTCCTCCAATGGTCCAATTAGTTTTTGTTCTAGTGCTTTATTTATTACAAATTTTTGCTGCCTAGGTGACCCTGTTCTTGAGCTTGCATGTCAAATTTATTTGGTTCCAAGTAGTTCTAATGCATGATATAGTCTCTAGGCACTTGTGGGAGTAGTTGCTATCAATTTTGTTGAGTTTGGTTCACTTTTAGTTTGAGTTACTAAAAATTTCAGAAATTTTCAAAAAATGATGAAGAGATTATTGAGGGGCTCTTCGAGCCGAAGCTCGAAGGTAAGCAAAGTGAAGAGGATAAGAAGCCGAAATATAATCTCCCTCGCACCACGGAGATTCGGCCGTGTTAATGGCCTTGTGATGAGTTCTTGAGAGCAGCCGAGATTCATGATGATTTTTATTATTTGACTGAGAATGCATGCCTCACCTACTTCCTCCACGACCAGCTCGATCAATATCTCCTACTCACTAATATTTTTGTGCAAAATTTTCATTTCCATGCTAGGAGATCACCACCTTCGATGGATTTTTATTTATATGATGAGTATAAGGAGATGTCACTTGATAACTTTTGTGGGGTTTGCAAGTTTCCCTTTGAGGGCAGCATAGAGGAACCACATCGTAACAATGTGGAAGGGTTTATTGATATGATCGTTGTAGGGGAGACGAGGAAGGTTTCCGATGCAAGAATTACTAGCATACACTTTCCTGTTCTACGTTACTTTGCAATATTTGCTAGTGGATGCTTAATTGGTCGCGGGAACTGTGGAAATCTTAGTGCCCCTGATATTGTTATTCTGCGCCATGCTTTGTTTTGTGATACCACTTTTAGTTTAGGCACTATTGTTGCTAAGTGGTTAAATCTGAACCGTACGAAGGGTCCCATCTTTCGAGGTATCTTTGCTTCATGTCTTGCTAAATATTTTGAGATACCTATTAGACACTATGAGAAAGAGGAAAAGTTGTTGTCGCCTATTTTTCTAGAGTATAAGGGTATGGTAGCACATGATTTTATTGTTAAGAATGAGAAAAAGATGCTTAACTATAGACAGGTATTTGATAAAAATTACTTTGAGACTATTACCTTGCCTGCTCCTTCTTTGTTCAACATATCTTCAGGCATGTACCTTGTTCTGTCGGAGGCCATCCATGCCTACCGGAGCCTAACACCAGCTCTAGAGCCCGAGCCGGAGCCACCACTTGATCCTCACCTTCAGTCTGTTTATCAGTGGAATCCGGAGGAGATCGCCAACCAGTGGCACCCCGAGGATCCTTCTCAGTACACCGGAGAGAGTAGCTTTGATCCATGGGCATATACCAACTTAGGCCAAAAGCCTAAGCTTGGGGGAGTACGTATTTCTCACCGACATTACATTCATGTTCACACACTCATTCTAGTTGTTGGTGCTCATACTTTTTCATTGTACTATCCATGCTAGTTTATTTTCCTTTTTCCCTCTTTCTTCTTCTGTGTTTGAATAACCTTAAGAAAAACTAAAAAAAATTAGTTGTAGCTTTTAGCTAGTTTACTTTCCATGCCTGTAGTAGTAATAATTAAAAAGAAAACCCAAAAAGATTTCTCGTTCTTCTTTTGCTTGTTGGGAGCTTTCCCGTGTAAATAGTTTCTTTTCTTTGGGGGTCGAGAGGTGAAGACCATAATGAAAATGTTGAGTGCTCTTATATGCATTATTGTTGATTCAACAAAGAGCCCATGTTACCTTGTCTTCTCCTTTGTATTAAATGCTTGCAGATTCCAGCTTAGTCCAATTGCACGTGCACTATTATTATTATCCACACCGTTCGGTCGTGCAAGTGAAAGGCAATAATGACGATACATGATGGACTGATTGAAATGAGAGAAGCTGGTATGAACTCGACCTCTCTTGTTTTTGTAAATATGATTAGTTCATCATTCCTGATTCAGCCTATTATGAATGAAACATGTTTGCAATGACAATTAGAGATTATAGTTGCTCATGGCATGCTTAATTTGCTAGGAGTTTATAATGGTTTACCTTGCGTGCCAACATGCTATTAAAATGGTTGTGATGTGGTATGATAGGGTGGTATCCTCCTTTGAATGATTCGAGTGACTTGACTTGGCACATGTTCACACATGTAGTTAAAACAAAATCAACATAGCCTCCACGATATTTATGTTCATGGTGGATTATATCCTACTCATGCTTGCACTCAATGTTTATTAATTTTAATGCATGTTCATGACTATTGTCGCTCTCTAGTTGGTCGCTTCCCAGTATTTTTCTAGCCTTTACTTGTACTAAGCGGGAATACTGCTTGTGCATCCACTTCCATAAACCCCAAAGTTATTCCATATGAGTCCACCATACCTTCCTATATGCGGTATCTACCTGCCGTTCCAAGTAAATTTGTATGTGCCAAACTCTAAACCTTCAAATGAAATTCTGCTTTGTATGCTCGAATAGCTCATGTATCAACTAGGGGTGTCTGTATCTTCCATGATAGGCGGGTTATTCTCAAGAGGAGTGGACTCCGCTCCTCACTCACGAGAAAATGGCTGGTCACCGGGATGCCCACTCCCATGCTCAAATCAAATCAAAATAATTGCAAACAAAACTCCCCCGGGACTGTTGTTAGTTGGAGGCACCCATTGTTTCGGGCCAGCCATGGATTGATGCTTGTTGGTGGTGGGGGAGTATAAACTTTACCATTCTGCTTGGGAACCGCCTATTATGTGTGTAGCATGGAAGATATCGAGATCTCTCGGTTGTTATATTGACAATGAAAGTATGCCGCTCAAAATATTATTTATCTCTATTTCAAAATCGAGCTCTCGCACCTCTACAAATCCCTGCTTCCCTCTGCGAAGGGCCTATCTATTTACTTTTATGTTGAGTCATCCTCCTCTTATTAAAAAGCACCAGTTGGAGAGCACCGCTGTCATTTGCATCCTACAATTAATTTATATTGAGTATGACTATGACTGGATCTCTTTTACCATGAATTACAATGTTTAGTCAGTCCTTGATCTTCAGAGGTGCCCTGCATTTATGTTTTGCGGACTCAGAAAGGGCTAGCGAGATACCATCTTGTTATATCATATTATGATTGTTTTGAGAAAGTCTTGTCATCCGAGATTTATTATTATTGCTCACTAGTTGATTATGCCATTGATATGAGTAAACATGAGACCTAAATGTTATTGTGAATATGGTTAGTTCATAATCTTTGATGAAAACTTGAATGCTGGCTTTACATATTTACAACAACAAGAGCAAACAGAGTTTGTAAAAGTTTTTCTTTATCACTTTCAGTTTGTCAACTGAATTGCTTGAGGACAAGCAAAGGTTTAAGCTTGGGGGAGTTGATACGTCTCCATCGTATCTACTTTTGCAAACACCTTTGCCCTTGTTTTGGACTCTAACTTGCATGATTTGAATGGAACTAACCCGGACTGACGCTGTTTTCAGCAGAATTGCCATGGTGTTATTTTTGTGCAAAAATAAAAGTTCTCAAAATGACCTGAAACTTCACGGAGAATATTTTTGGAATTAATAAAAAATATTGGCGAAAGAATCAAGACCAGGGGGCCCAGACCCTGTCCACGAGGGTGGGGGCGCGCCTACCCCCTGGGCGCGCCCACCTGCCTCGTGGGCCCCCTGGTGCTCCACCGACCTCAACTCCAACTCCATATATTCACGTTTGGGGAGAAAAAATCTGGGAGAAGGATTCATCGCGTTTTACGATACGGAGCCGCCGCCAAGCCCTAATCTCTCTCGGGAGGGATGATCTAGAGTCCGTTCGGGGCTCTGGAGAGGGGAATCCGTCGCCGTCGTCATCATCAACCTTCCTCCATCACCAATTTCATGATGCTCACCGCCGTGCGTGAGTAATTCCATCGTAGGTTTGCTGGACGGTGATGGGTTGGATGAGATTTACCATGTAATCGAGTTAGTTTTGTTAGGGTTTGATCCCTAGTATCCACTATGTTCTGAGATTGATGTTGCTATGACTTTGCTATGCTTAATGCTTGTCACTAGGGCCGAGTGCCATGATTTCAGATCTTAACCTATTATGTTTTCATGAATATATGTGAGTTCTTGATCCTATCTTGCAAGTCTATAGTCACCTATTATGTGTTATGATCCGTTAACCCCGAAGTGACAATAATCGGGATACTTACCGGTGACGACCGTAGTTTGAGGAGTTCATGTATTCACTAAGTATTAATGCTTTGGTCCCTTACTCTATTAAAAGGAGGCCTTAATATCCCTTAGTTTCCAATAGGACCCCGCTGCCACGGGAGGGTAGGACAAAAGATGTCATACAAGGTCTTTTCCATAAGCACGTAGACTATATTCGGAATACATGCCTACATTACATTGATGAATTGGAGCTAGTTCTGTGTCACCCTATGTTATAACTATTGCATGAGGAATCGCATCCGACATAATTCTCCATCACCGATCCAACGCCTACGAGCTTTTCACATATTGTTCTCCGCTTAGTTACTTTTCCGTTGCCACTATTACAATTACTACAAAACTACTACTGTTACTTTTATCACCCTTACTGTTACTTCCATACTACTTTGCTACTAAATACTTTGCTGCAGATATTAAGTTATCTAGGTGTGGTTGAATTGACAACTCAACTGCTAATACTTGAGAATATTCTTTGGCTCCCCTTGTGCCGAATCAATAAATTTGGGTTGAATACTCTACCCTCGAAAACTGTTGTGATCCCCTATACTTGTGGGTTATCATACATGAACGACACCTGCACACAAATAACAAATACTCACAGCCCGACGTATTAAAGGGGTTGTCAATCATTCGGGCAACAACGCCAGTAATTGGCAAGTAGACGGGATAAAAATATGATAGATTGGATAAATAGATCTCGCGGGAACGCGAGATAAAATAAATAAGAATACATTGCAGCAAGGTATTTTGTATTTTTGGTTTAACAGATCTGAAAATAAAAGCAAATGAAAATATATCACAAAGGAAAATATAATAAAGAAGAGACCCAAGGGCCGTAGATTTCACTAGTGGCTTCTCTCGAGAAAAATAGCAAACGGTGGGTGAACAAATTGTTGTTGGGCAATTGATAGAACTTCAAATAATCATGACAATATCCAGGCAATGATCGTTATATAGGCATCACTTCCAATATTGGTAGACCGACTCCTTCCTGCATCTACTACTATTACTCCACACATCGACCGCTATCCAGCATGCATCTAGTGTATTAAGTTCATGGAGAAATGGAGTAATGCAATAAGAACGATGACATGATGTAGACAAGATCTATTTATGTAGAAATAGACTCCATATTGTTATCCTGCAATGATACATATGTGTCGGTCCCCCTTCTGTCACTGGGATCAAGCACCGTAAGATCGAACCCATCACAAAGCACCTCTACCCATTGCAAGTTAAATAGATCAAGTTGGCCAAACAAAATCCAAATATCGGAGAAGAAATACAAGGCTATAAGCAATCATGCATATAAGAGATCAAATAAGACTCAAATAACTTTCATGGATAAAAAGATAGATCTGATCATAAACTCAAAGTTCATCGGATCCCAACAAACACACCGCAAAAAGAGTTACATCATATGGATCTCCAAGAGACCATTGTATTAAGAATCAAAAGAGAGAGAGGAAGCCATCTAGCTACTAACTACGGACCCGTAGGTCTACAAAAGACTACTCACGCATCATCGAAGAGGCACCAATGGAAATGATGAACCCCTCGGTGATGGTGTCTAGATTGGATCTGGTGGTTCTGGAACTTGCGGTGGCTGGAATTGATTTTCGTCGACTCCCCTAGGGTTTGTGGAATATTGGGGTATTTATAGAGCAAAGAGGCGGTGCGGGAGGCCACCGAGGTGGGCACAACCCACCAGGGCGTACCTGGGCCTCCAGGCGCGCCCTAGTGTCTTGTGCTCACCTCGGGCTCCCTCTTTGGTACTTCTTTGGCCCACTGGATGTCTTCTGGTAAAAAAATCCACAAAAAGTTTCGTTGTGTTTGGACTCTGTTTGATATTGATTTCCTGCGATGTAAAAACATGGAGAAAAACAGCAACTAGCACTGGGCACTATGTCACTAGTTTAGTACCAAAACATGATATACAGTCATTATAAAATGATTGGAAAACATCCAAGAATGATAATAAAACAGCATGGAACAATAAAAAATTATAGATACGTTGGAGACGTATCAGCCACCTCGCCATCGTCCGACGGAGAGGCCACGATAGACCTTGATGTCTACTACGCAACCTTCTTCTTGTAGACTCGTGTTGGGCCTCCAAGTGCAGAGTTTTGTAGGACAGTAGGAAATTTCCCTCAAGTGGATGACCTAAGGTTTATCAATCCATGGGAGGCGTAGGATGAAGATGGTTTCTCTCAAACAACCCTGCAACCAAATAACAAAGAGTCTCTTGTGTCCCCAACACACCCAATACAATGGTAAATTGTATAGGTGCACTACTTCGGCGAAGAAATGGTGATACAAGCGTAATATGGATGGTAGATATAGGTTTTTGTAATCTGAAAATATAAAAATAGCAAGGTAACTAATGATAAAAGTGAGCGAAAATGGTATTGCAATGCTAGGAAACAAGGCCTAAGGTTCATACTTTCACTAGTGCACGATCTCTCCACAATTATAACATAATTATATCATATAACAACCCCTCAACATGCAACAAAGAGTCACTCCAAAGTCACTAATAGCGGAGAATAAACAAAGAGATTATTGTAGGGTACGAAACCACCTCAAAGTTATTCTTTCTGATCGATCTATTGGGCTATTCCTATAAGTGTCCGAAACAATCCTAGAGTTCGTACTAAAATAACACCTTAAGACACACATCGACCAAAACCCTAATGTCACGTAGATACTCCAATGTCACCACAAGTATCCGCGGGTTTTATTATATGATATGCATCACACAATCTCAGATTCATCAATGCAAACCAACACAAAGAACTTCAAAGAGTGCCCCAGTGTTTCTACCAGAGAGTCAAGACGAAAACATGTGCCTACCCCTATGCATAAGTTCACAAGATCACAGAACCCACAAGTTGATCACCAAAACATACATCAAGTGGATCATGTGAATATCCCACTGTCACCACAGATAAGCACATGCAAGACATACATCAAGTGTTCTCAAATCCTTAAAGACTCAATCCGATAAGATAACTTCAAAAGGAAAACTCAATCCGTTACAAGAAGGTAGAGGGGGAGAAACATCATAAGATCCAACTATAATAGCAAAGCTCGCGGTACATCAAGATTGTGCCAAATCAAGAACACGAGAGAGAGAGAGAGAGAGAGAGAGAGAGAGAGAGAGATCAAACACATAGCTACCGGTACATACTCTTAGCCCTGAGGGTGAACTACTCCCTCCTCATCATGGAGACCGCCGGGATGGTGAAGATGGCCACCGGTGATGGTTTCCCCCTCCGGTAGGGTGCTGGAATTGTCTCCTGATTGTCGTGGCTACAGAGGCTTGCGGCGGCGGAACTCCTGATCTAGGTTTATTTTGGGGGGTTTTATATTTATAGGAATTTTTAGCGTCAGGAACAAGTCAGGGGGGTCCACGAGGCGACAACAAGGACAGGGCCGCGCCCTACACCCTTGTGGAGGCCTCGTGGATCTTTTGGCCCAACTCTTTTGCTTCGGGGGCTTCTTCTGGTCCATAAAAAATCACCGTAAATTTTCAGCTCATTTGGACTCCGTTTGATATTCCTTTTCTGTGAAACTCAAAAACAAGGAAAAAAACAGAAACTGGCACTGGGCTCTAGGTTAATAGGTTAGTCCCAAAAGTAATATAAAATAGCATATAAATGCATATAAAACATCCAAGATGGATAATATAATAGCATGGAACAATCAAAAAATATAGATACGTTGGAGACGTATCAGACCTCGTTTTTGTCGTGCGTTCCTCGGGCTCCTCGGGATATGTGGTCAGGCTTAGTCTATGACTCTCTGGAGTAGGGGATGGGGATGGGGATATGGGGAAAGGTACACCGCAGGCGTCATCTAAGGAACTCGGGGTGGTGAGGGTATAGAGATCAGTGGGTAACTTGAACTTATCTAGCTAGGAGGCATAGGCACACCGACAGAGGTTGGTGGTGGAGGGCGGCAGCGGTAGCGAGCTAGGGTTCAAGCGGGGGAGGATGGGGGAGGGGTTGTTGGTGTGTGTGGATTGTGGAGGGGGGTTTGGTGGTGTTTGAGGAGATGCCACGGCTACTGAAAGTTTTAGTAATGGTGGATGGTGATGGTGGTGGACGAGGGAGGGCGACGGTTGAAATGCCTCGGCTACTGAGACTTTACTATGATGTTGGTGGTGGAGGAGTGAGCAGAGGTTGAAATACCACAGCTACTAAAATTTGGGTAAACAAATTGAAGCTGGGCGGGAGCAACAAAGATCGCACACGGTCAAAACAGAATAATTGTGTACCATATAAGGAAAAGCCACAGAACCACAAATTTTTGCATCGCTCAAGGCAGGAAGCTTTTTTGAGATTTCCAACTAGCTGGCTCAACACACACGATTCATCCTAATGTTTAGATGCAAACATGAAATTCATCCTAAATTTTCACACGCCCACAAACATTTGGCTAATTTTCACAACAAAATGCCTAATTTTGCAGCAGAAAAGTTGACATTAGTTCATTCGCTCACTAATTTACAAACAGTTCACCGACTTACATCTAGATGGGCCGCACACAATATTCACTACGCCATGGATGCATACAAACGCCGCGCAGCCACCATTGTCGTGACATTCCTCGACTCAGAAGGAGTTTTTAGAGGAGCCCATCAAGTCGATGATCTCCACTGATTTCGCGCTGGTGACCGGCGGGGCTACCTTGGCCAGAGCGACCATGGGGCCTCTTGCCAGGTCTGCCGCGGTCGAAGAAGCTGCCTTCGCCGCAGCGACATTCCCCAGGGCAGCCAACGGCGACGGAGCTGTCGTGGAGCCCGCATGAGCGAATAATCTGAGAATCACCGTCGGCAGGATTTTTTATAGCTCACTATCAGATTTGGGTTTATATTGTACACATTACCCCTTTACCCTGGCTGGCGCTTGCGAGGTCGTGGCCAGTTGCCACCAGTGGACTATGTTATTGTTACATGGCACGGGCATCGCACACAGTTAGTCCAATGCACCCATGTTTGTTACGTCTACAATTACAGACAGTCATTTCATCCGGGTCATCTGCTATTTTATATAGCAGCATTTGGCAAAAAAATGCGCGAGATGGTGGTGTGATGTTCAAATTCCCAATGCACAACTTTGATGTGGCACATGATGCATGCATGCATAAAAGCGTCCAGTGCGATAGAAAAGGGTTCATGACATAAACGTAGGGTGCTACCCCTCCACTTCATGCCGGAGGAGGAATCCTATGAACACATGACCTTGCTCAAAATTTGTTTGGCATTTAGCGATGATCTACCATAACACAACCAAGAGAATCTATCTTTGGTCGAACCCCTCTCGATGATGGTTGATACATCCATTTTGCATCATGTTTTCCTGTTGTTATTTATAATGTTTTTATGCATAATAATGCTTTATGGCGTAATTCTAATGCCTTTTTCTCATAATATGCAAGGTTTACACAAAGAGGGAGAATACCGGCAGCTGGAATTCTGGACCTGAAAAAGCTACGTCAGAGATACCTATTCTGCACATCTCCAAATAAGCTGAAATTTTACGGAGAATTATTTTGGAATATATAATAAATATTGGAGCTAATAATTACCAGAGGGGGGCTGCCTGGTGCCCACAAGACACCAGGGCACGCCAGGCCCCCCTGGCGCGCCCTGGTGGGTGGTGGGCAGCCCAGCCCACCTCTGGTGCCCATCTTCCGGTATATAAGGTCTTCTGACCTAGAAAAAATAAAGGGAGGACTTTCGGGACGGAGCGCCGCCGTCTCGAGGCGAAACTTGGGCAGGAACACTTTTGCCCTCCGATGGAGCGATTCCGCCAGGGGAACTTCCCTGCCGGAGGTGGAAATTGAAGCCATCGTCATCACCAATAACCCTCTCATCTTTGGGAGGCCAATCTTCATCAACATCTTCAACATCACTATCTCATCTCAAACCCTAGTTCATCTCTTGTGCTCAATCTTTGTACCGGAACCTCAGAATGGTACCTGTGGGCGACTAGTAGTGTTGATTACATCTTGTAGTTGATTACTATATGGTTTATTTGGTGGAAGATTATATGTTCAGATCCATTATGCTATTTAATACCCCTCTGATCATGAGCATGAATATCATTTGTGTGTAGTTACTTTTGTTCTTGAGGTCACGGAAGAAGTCACGTTGCAAGTAATCATGTGAATTTGATATGTGTTCGATATTTTGATGATATGTATGTTGTGATTCCCTTAGTGGTGTTATGTGAACGTCGATTACATGACACCTCACCATCTTTGGGCCTGAGGGAATGCATTGTGGAGTAGTTATTAGATGATGGGTTGCTAGAGTGACAAAAGCTTAAACCCTACTTTATGTGCTACTTCGTAATAGACTGATTTGGATCCATATGTTTAATGCTATGGTTAGATTTTATCTTAATACTTTTCTCGTAGTTGCGGATGCTTGCAAGGGGGTTAATCATAAGTGGGAGGCTTCACTACAAAAAAATACACTTCCGTGATGATACGTGTTTGTCACAGTAGGTCGCGTTTTTTGTCATGCATGTACATCCATGACAAATTTATGACAGAATCAAGATAGTCATACCTGTGCTGTCGTAGAAGTGTTCCATGACATTACCAAAATTATCATCACGGAAGTGTCCACTTCCATGACGATAAATCGCGCGTCACAGAAGTGCTTTCGTCAAGGGTGACCGACACGTGGCATCCACCGTAACGGAACGCCGTTAAGCTATCGGGTCGGGTTTTGGATCCGATAACCCGTTAACAGCCCCGACCAATGGGGATTTTCCACGTGTAAAATCATCATTGGCTGGAGGAGACACGTGTCAGGTCCGCGTTGGCACAGGTGTCACTCATCCAATGGGCGTGACGCGCCTATGATATGTTGACACGTGGACCGGCCCATCAAGTTTAAATGGGCCGGCCCAACTGAAGGCCCACAAGATTTTGTGGACCATAATGGGCCGGCCCAGCTAAAGGCCCACGAGATTTTGCGGACCATAATGGGCTGGCCCAGCTAAAGGCCCACAAGATTTTGCAGGCCATAATGGGCCGGCCCAGGTAAAGGCCCACAAGATTTTTGTGTGCCATAATGGGCCGGCCCAGGTAAAGGCCCACAAGATTCTTGCGGATCATAATGGGCCGGCCCAGCTAAAGGCCCACAAGATTTTGCCGACATTAATGGGTCGGCCCAGCTGTAGGCCCACAAGATTTTGAGGACCCTAGTAGGCCGGCCCATTAACTGGCTGCCATGTTTTGGGCCAAATGCCGGCCCATATTTGGTCCGGTCCATTAATGGCCTGCCATGCTCTAGGCCTAATAGTGGCCCATATGAGATCCGGCCCGTTAAAAGCCTACCACGTTCTGGGCCAAATTACGGCCCAGATCAGGTCCGGCCCTTTAAGAGGCTTTGGGCTCAATTATGGCCAATATCAGATTCGGCCCGTCAACTGGACACTATACTTTTGGGCCCACTTGCTAAAGGCCCACTTAGTAATTCGGCATGATATTAGTTTTGGCCTGTTAAGGGCCCGTTCAACATTTCGGCCCTATATTAATTTCGGCCTGTTAAAAGCCCGTCATATAGTTGGGCCTAACTACGGCCCGGTTTGCATCCGGCCTGCTCGCAGCCGATATCTGATTGGGCCAAACAAGGACCGAGACAATTTTGGCCTGTTAAAAGCCCGTGATTTGATTCGCACAATCATGGGCCGGGGTTCATTTCGGGCTGCTGCCGGCCCGTGAGCTGTTCGGCACGTTTCAGGCCCAACCTACATCGTGATTGCATGACGGCCCGATTATGTACCGTAATTTTACGGTTTGGCCGGTTTACTGCGAAGACAGGATATATATACAGTAAAATAACTGCAGCATCGTGAATAAGAAAAAACCTAGACTATACAATAAAGAAATTACGGCATATTACATCCACTGGGCATCAAAGTTCGCCACTATGATAATAAAGCACAAGCAGACAGCAGATTACATACACTGGGCATCAAAGATCGCCACCAGTGCAAATAAACACGCCGACAAAATAATATACAAAACCGACAGCACTTCAATAGAGTTCAAGAAAGGTTAGCCCTGCTGGGGAGCTGCAGTGCAAGCAGCTGAGCAAGATGATGAGACTGCGCTTGTTCAACACTTATATCTTCGTCACTCTAAAAGATAAACAAGCAGACAGATGACAGGTTTTGCACATAAAAGTATCAGTGCTGACAATTCATCACATTTCTTACTGACGAATAAGTGACACAGTTTAAAATTGCATTAACACAATATGGTATTGTTCAGGTCAAGACATGGCAGGAAATGACATTATGAAGGAGTTGGCAGCTTCACGACACCACGGGATTACAGATCAAGAAATCATAAGTATCAATGGTTAGTGTGCTGTCAATTTATACCATTTCAGATTGGCAAATAAAGAGACGGTTTAAATAATAGTAGAATGATATGACATTGTTCATAGTTAAGACATTGCAGAATATGACATTGTGTTGTAGTGGGTAGGTTCACCACACCACTGGATTACGGATGAAGAACAGAAGCATACATGCAGTGCAAAAGAAGATCACTTGCTCTGTATAGTTTAATTTACATGGTATGAAGAAGGAACTTGGTTGTACAACTGAAAACTTAAATTGAGAAAGGCCAAACTTTTGTTTATGAACTACATAATAAACTTTAAACAAGCAATTTGATGCAAACACCAAAAATAAACAGCTGTTGCAGTCATGCCTAACCAAATATATACAACAAAGTTTGAAGGCTTGAGATGGACAAACTTACATTATTGGTGAAAACAGGCTCTATAAAGGCCTTGTCCATGCTGATGGGGGGGCAATTCAAGAAGTTTACCACAGAATCTTCTTCAAAAGCATTGCCTTTATTCTACATTTTGTTAAGAGTAAATATAGATGTGATAATATACGAAAAAATGGAGAATATTTAAGATAAGATGAAGAGTGATGCTACATAACCAAGTAGCTATAAATGTAAGTGTAGCGATACAGGCAAAAGGTACAGCCAAGAGCAATGCACAGCTAAACTTCTTCAGTACCAACCTTATGGTAAGAGTAAATATAGATCTGATGTGTAGAAAATGGAGGGCAAAGGAAAATAAGCTGCAGAGTGATGGTACATGAACAACTACCTGTCATTATAAGTACACTGATAAAGGACAGCATGTACTTACAAGAACAATGCAGAGCTAAAAAAATTGGCATTGCATATATTCTACACTAATGTAACCATTCATACAGATCAGATAATTTGGAGCGAACAATTGATAAGCAAGCTATCATGCATACTGCTGTCACATAATGAACCAGGTATGTATGCAAGTACAGTGATAAAGGACAACAGGTACTAACAAGAGCAAAGCAGCGGGCAACATATTTGCGATATCTTGTCGTTCTTGTCAAACCGGAATTCTTCTTCGAGCAGATTTCCTGCAAAAAAGATCCGTAAGGCACATGCGGAAAAGTAGAAGTTCAAATTGTCATGTGATTTCGTAGACAGTACCTCATCCTGGGAACGAGGCCAGTGCATAACAAGGTTTTTCCATTCAATGTCTTCTAAATTTAGCATAGGAGACTTCACCGGAAATTCGTTTATAGACTTGCCATCAAAGTGTGATTTCCTCAGGTAACACCGATACTGCTGCAATGCTTCCTTGAAAAGCACAAGCAAGCTTTGCTCGTCATGACTATCCAGATTGACCCTCGCCTAGTTACAACAATGTAATGTAAATCATTGATGTGTTCAATCAGCAGAAAACAGGAAAATAATAACCATGAATAATAGCACTTACATGTAAGTTGGACAGGAAGATGTGAAAATGGTGTTTGTCTTCACAATAATCTTCCCATGATGGGAATATATGCACATAGTCCCTAACAACATTGAAAGCATTGTCTTTTAAACTAGGAATAAATGGAATGGGGTTCCAATCTGCAGGAATTGGCCGTCTCTGCAGTTGGGATAGGTCTTCGGCCGGTGGACTTGTTGTACTTTTTGCTGGAGTGGGATTTTTCTGTGGTACAGCTGGTGCTATGGCAAATGAAATCGGTATACCTTTTGCTGGAGTGCAGGTCCTGTGTGGTGGGGCTAGTGGTGTGGCCAGTGAAGTATGGGTACAGTCTGCTGGAGTCGGTCCTATGTTTTTGTCACTGGTTGTACAGCCAATATAAGTGGGGTGTTGTCTGATTTCTCCGGCACCACCACGTTTTTCAAGGACTTTGCTGGTGCTCCTTCAGGTTCGGCAATCACCCTCTTCCTTTTTGATGTCTGATGCACAAGAGCAGCATTTGAGTGGAAGAACATGGTATGATGATAGATGGAATATGTATTGATAATGGATGGGCATGGCATCTCGACATATATGATGAGTAAACTAAGCAGATGGCGGTGCAACAAAGTAGAAGAAATGCAAGACAACATATGCAAGATACCCGCAATCAATAAAACATTGCCAAATTAGAACAGGCACCTTGATGGGTGAACAGGACAGGCCATCTGCCTTTGACTCCTCGAGGTTAGAATAGTCATTAGGATCATATTCTAAACAAGAATCAACAGGTGGGGAGCGTATGAGTTTCATTGCATCCAGAATGGCACTCAATGCCTTGGTGCCAATTTTGTAAGTCATTGCAGTGTTTAGCTTCAAGAGTGGACTGCTGCTAGTGCGACACAAAGCAGCTACACAGATCATAGTGTAGATATAACGGGAAAACCTTAAGCATCAGAGTAAAATCAGCAAAGTGGAACTTGCTGGAATATATGTGCTAGTATTGTCGATACGGCTAGAAAGGCTTCGGATACCAGCTCTCTTCAATTGAAGGTGCGGTACTGTTAATATCAGTGTAACTCTCAAAGGCGACACAGCTCCCCGCATTTCCTTGCTATTCTTATAGGATTCAAGTGGGCAGGCCACTACAAATCCTATTCCTATGTTTACAAGATCCTACGAATCAAAGAGGCTCAAAGTGTCCATCACAACCGACCGTATAGACCTCTACACTGCAAATGTCCCTGCTCATCTTCAGTACAAGGAACATACTGTACTACTATCATACTCCCTCCGTTCCAAAATATAAGTCTTGGTAGAGATTTCCACTATGGATCACATACAGATGTATCCAGATACATTTTAGAGTGTAGATTCACTCATTTTGCTCCATATGTAGTCCATGGTGGAATCTATACAAAGACTTGTATTTAGGAATGGAGAGAGTACATATTAAAGAAGAACGGAAGAGGAACATGGTAAAGAAGAGCAAGCAGATTTTGGATAATAAAATGTTGGTTGCGCAATGCCCACACATGATGAACCAGAGCGCATTAAGAATGCAACTCCCAACTGTCTCTCGACCATTTTAGGCGGTTGGATGAAGATCCTACGTCTCCTAACCCTTCTTCTTCCTCGTCTCTGATTCTTCCCATACAGAACACCGCACGGGCCGTCGGCCGGACCACCGGCGCCCACCGCCTGTGTTCCTCCGCCACCCCCACCCCCACCCCCGCCCCAACCCCCACCCGCGTCGAGTTTTCTTCGTTCGGCGAGGCCCCACAACCACCCGAGCCCCTTCGATCGCACCGGCGAACTCCGGCGAGCTCTGAAAAATCAGCTGACCCAATTTGGAAATTTAGTCTACTGTGATTTAACTAGTGTGGAATATAAAAGGGGAAAACCATAAGCATTGGGAGTATAGTGTTGAGCGTGCCATGGCGGATCTGAAGGTGCAAACCAGACAAAGGCAACTTCGCAACCAAGACAAGAAATCAGAGCAAAGCAGTGGCGATCTATTTTCTTGCTGCGATAAATAAGTTGAGCAGATACGAAAGAGTACCGCCTCTAGTGCGGCGCCGTGTACGCATCTGCTGAGAATTTGACGGTGCTGCGGTAGCGATGGCTGTCGGCGGCGTGGAAGCAGATCTAGGAGGGTAGACGGTGGCGGCGGGGCGCGGTGGACGAGACGGTCGTAGGAGCGGCGCCGGCAAGGTGGACGACGGCCGGGATGAAGAGAGAGGACGGGATGCAAGGATCCCGGTCCGAAGCCGTGGATGAGAGAGGTCCATCTCTTGTAATGGACGGCGGTGTCGGGGTATCAGCTCCGGCATGGTGGAGGAGGACGGCGATGGATGGGGTGGCGGACGGCGGCGGACGGAGGAGGGTGGGGTGGAGAGGGTGTTTTGGCGCCCACGGAGTACGAATGGGGAAAAGGGAGGTAGAGAGGAAGGGGGAACCATGTATTCAGGGCGCGCTTGTCTCAAATGCGAGGAAATTTACAAACTTAGCCCCCGTTTCAAATTTCTACTACATCACAGCAACATTAGTCGGTTGGGGATAGGACGGTAATCTCACATACACCGAATATTTGCCGACGAGAGTTTGTTTTTGGCGCCCACCGTGTATGAATATGAATCGGGGAGGGAGTCGATTTCGGCCGAGGACACACTGTGTTTTGGCACCCACCGTGTATGAATCCGGGTGAGAGGCGGTTACGTCACGTTTGGGTGAAATTACAAACCTACCCCTATCGAAACCTATAGAAATCCAGCAGATAGGCTTTGCGTGGCAGGGATAGGCAGTAGTGATTTCCATCTTGCAGATTTTGGTTTCGGGCGGTTACTGCGACTTTCCCCGCTTCGTTCAAATTTTGCAGAGTGCACGTTTACCGTGCCAACTCAATTCGAATCCCGTTTGTATTCTATTTTTTTCGGGCGGGATCCATTTTCAATTGGAATTATATTCTATATACATCATTTTTTATATATACTTTCAAAAGCACAACACCATTTATACATAAATATGGTTTACAAATGGCATGATCTCAGATTCATAAGGTTGTATCCATCAATTTGGATTTTCAAATATTTGAAACCACTTTATGTTGAAATCCAATGTATGCATTCCTCGCTAACTGTCTCCAATTAATGTGTGTTTCATGCGGGTTTTTTTACTTCTCAAACATGTATAATGTGTTTCACACACGCAACATATAGTGTAATCCCGTTTAGACATTAATTGCATATAAACCATGCATTGTTTGTAATTCAAGAATCTATGGATCACCGATATTGATAAACTATAGAACATTACACGTGTACCCAAATTCAAATGAATATGCATGTTTGATACACCAATTTGCGTTATGATATTATCGATGTCGTGATCTCCAGTTTAAATATTTGAATCCCCTTTAATCCAGATATTCGTCTCATATAGCTATCACTCATGCTTATATAGGACTATCTCTCTGGACCTATACGCGTTCATCGTCTCTCAGGTATCTCTCGTGCTACCTGTATGTCGACAATGATCTTTTATCTTCGTAACACACTGATGGTACTCTCTCCCTCGACCTTCATCACTCTATCTCTCTCTAAGTATATCTCGCTCCCTGCTATGTGTCTCTAACTATGATTCTCCATGTGGAATCTCTTTCTCTCACACAAACACAAAACTTTGTCTCCCGGGGTCTCATTTCTCTCTACTATTCCCATGTGTGCCACTCGCACACCCCTCGTACAGAGATGTCTTTCGCTCCTTAGATATGAGAACCTACGACTCTTCCTCTTCAATATCTCTTTCTCACACACAAACACAAACTCTGTCTCCCAGGGTCTCATATTTCTCCATTGTTCTCTTGTATGTCACTCACACACACCCTCTCTCCCTAGAGATATCTTGCGTTCCCTCGTATGTCTCTCTAGCTATCACTCTCGTTGTGAAATATCTTTCTCTCTCGCAGACACAAAACTCCGTCTCTCTGGATCTCATTTCTCTCTGATATCTGTTTGTATGTGACTCACATGCACCCTCTCTCTATCTCTCTCACACCCACACACATAACCCAGCCTTCTGCTCCACTCGACTCCTATCTCTAACACACACTAACTAGCATCCTTATCTTTCTATTTATCTGTTTCTCCATCAACCTTCTTTCTCGCCCTCACTCTTGATTCCTATCACGCACACTACATATGTTTCTCTCTACATGCAGTCAAGTGCCCTCTCACACACATATATAACTTCACCCTTTGAACCACCCAACGGTGTCTCCAACACCCAAACTAGCGGATGTCCCTCTAGCTAGCATCTCCATCTCTGTATCTATCTGTAGTTTCTCCGTCAACATTTCTTTCTCGCACGGAGTCTTGCTTCCTATCACCCACACTATATATGTCTCTCCATACATATGCATTTATAGGTTGGTCTCTTTTGCACAATCGTTGCGCCTCACTCCCTCAGCTCGCCGTAGATGCATGCTCCAGCCCACGCCACTATCTCTTAAAGACAAAAACACATGCTCAATTGTCGGGCCTTCTTCCCTGCATTCTCACATGCATGCATATTGTCATACTGATCCGTCTCTCCCATGTCGTTGATCTTATGACTTATGTCTTCTTTCTTTTATCTCGATCATGCGCGCGCACACACACACACATCCCACGTATACATGTATACCTCTCACACATGCACGTTCAAGGTCTCTATGTCTCCATACGTAGTTAATTACCCTCAATCCTAACGCCACATCGAATCGTTCTCCTCTTTTGTGCACATAACTTCCGCCTGGATGGGTAAAACACACACTCACACTTAACAATCTCCTTCTAGCTACCCCCCCCCCAGCCTCTCACTCTTCCCCTATATCCCCGAAACCAATAAGACCATCCCTTTGTTTAATTCCCGCCTACATGCACCATCGATATATAGTAGTCTTCCTCGGTGTCTCTCGAACAAACACGTTCTCTCGATGTCGACTCCTCTCATGCGCACACACCTTCTCTTCCCTCTCTACGGGCATTTTCTCTCTCGCACCCCATCGTTGGTGGCCTCTGCCATACACATCACCTCTCCATGATGAAGCCATGCACACTTAAATTACATCCGCCACAGAGGACCCCGCGACACACACACA
>NC_057811.1:336980063-336999917 GCF_018294505.1 Triticum aestivum | reverse complement strand
TAAGACTCCATCTCTCTCTCTCTCTCTCTCACACACACACACACAAACTAAGACTCCATCTCTCTCTCTCCTCTCTCTCTCTCTCAGACACACACACACACACCCCACACACACACTAAGACTCCATCTCACACACACATGCTCTAGGCGGAGCATTTGTTCCTACCACCCTTCATCCAACCTTACCCGTATGATAAACAATCACCTTTATTTACTTGCATAACATGGAAAAATTCCACTTTACTTTAGTAGTCAGCAAACTTATCATCTGTACCCTTATAAAAAAATGAGTTGGCGGTGATGGTGTGCCTGCCATCTTGTAATACAGACCGTATGATCTATATCTGAGGATAGAAAGCAAACTATGATAATTTTACAAAAGATACCCGCACCTCTCTCCACATCATTATCTCCCGCAACCTCATTGCTCAGCAACTAAAAAAGGAACAAGTCTCTGGAACAATCTAGCATGCATGGTGGCCGATGCCGCCTGCCGGCGTCGTCCATCCCCATTCCTCCGCCCATTCCGACCACCAGTCACCACCATGCTCCACTCCTCCTCGCCTTATCTCTCATCTTTCATTTTTTCGATGACATTCTCGAGATACCAATTTTCCGATAAAATTCTTGAGATATCATTAGTTTTTACACATGGGATTACTCCTGCATGGGTCAATCACAACAGGTGTTCTGTAAAAAAATGCATATTGATGTTCCGTGCAATGCACGAGAATCTTGCTTGTAATTATATAACGCAAATCACGAGCAGGAAGTGACATTTTTTTAACACAACCACGTTAACATGGCCACGTAAATCACTAGCTAAAGTAAATACCATTATACTTATATCCCGATGCAAAAGGTTGAGTACATGTCCGAAGAGTAGAGTCGCACACACGCACTCTGTCTCTCAGAATCTCTCTCACACACACCAGTTACGTGACGCCCACTTAAGCAGACACGTATGTTACAATTTGTGCACCCGCGGGTACACGTGATGCTGCGCATTTATTTAAGCCGGAAGGCGAACCCAAACAGTAGCTGCATTCATTCCCCTCCTGCCGCCTCTTCTCTGGTTGCCGTCGCCCGGTAGCCATGGGCCGCCCGAAGGTAACAACATACGCCATACTCCCGCCGAAGCGGCGCTTTAATATGGAAATTTTAGTGGTCATGCATGCATCTTTTTGTGCTAGCACTCCTATATAAGGGTTGACCGGTCGCTTCCCGCGGACGTGCGCGGGCGGTGGAAGAGGAAGGAGAAGGGAAGCGGGCTGTGGAGTAACGTTTTTTACCACAATTTCTTAGGAAACTGAGTGCAATAATTGAGTAGTTTTGCAAACTACCAGTACTACACCTGAAACGGTTCAAAACCTATACTCCCTTGCCAGCGCGCGCTTCCCACGTGAAACGGTCAGCGTCGCCCGGGAGCGTCGGTGCCGCATTAATGCCCGACCAGAGCGGAGGCGACCTCTCACTGGCGCCGGCTTTGAAGTGGCACGACGGCCGAGAGAGCGCCGCTTCCCGGTGCACGCGACTGCTCCGCGTCGAGACTGGCCATAGGCCCTATTTGGATCCATGGGTTAGAGTTAGTTTGAGCTAGTTGGGGCTCAAATAGCCCTCAAGTATCCAAGCATGAGGGTTTAAATTGGAGCAAGTTGCACCAAACCCACCAAAAAACCTATCCCACCCAAGAGGTGCTAACTAGAGATAGTTCTCATTGGGACCAATGAAAAATCACTTTTATCTCTCCATGAAGTGCATTTATTGTCAATCTAACCCTGTCACCCAAACACCTCTTTGCCTACAGTTAGTTCAGGGTTAGTCATGAGTTAGTCTAACCTCTAGCTAAGTTAGAGTATCAAACAGGAGCAGTATAGGACATGCAAGTTGCTCAAAGCATACAGGCAAATTCGTACGTGAAAGGATTTTTTTCTTTTTGAAAACGGAACGTGAAAGGAATTTTTTTAGAATACTCTTGGCATGTCGCTAACATGTGATAGTTAACCGACCTTAATAGACGGCAGAAACGCCAGCCCGCCGCACTTTGATAGAGACGAGGAGGGAGAAGCGATACAGGCTGCTGGATTACTAGAGATAGGTGTCGCACGGAAGCCAAGAAATATGGTGATAGCGTGGGTTAGCCATGTACTAGTATGATGTAACTACACTGGGCTGCCGTGTTTCGTACTCTTCCAGTCCACTATGGAGATGATTGGTTAATTTTATATCGCTGAATAATATTAAATATTATGAGTGCAGACGCTCCACCACGAGGTTCCTTGCTCCTTCTCGGTCGTCCGGAATCTATGTTCTTCCACTCTATTTTTTTACATGAGCTTTGTTCATCCTTTTGCCAACACGCGAGACATCTAGCATCAAGGTGCACGTGTTATGCAAGGATCGTTCCATCTATATGAAGAACACGTGGGACTGGAACTACGAGACGGACATGTACCTAGGAGTGGACGTATGAACCTGAGTAATGTAGCGCAGTAAGTGAGGTAGAAAGGCACAAATGGTATGAACATGCATGGCATATAGGGTGTGTTTGGTTGCGTTCTCGTCTCATCATAGTTGTTCCCTCTTCATGCATGCTCAACTCAACACCCCTCTTCATGCATGCTCTCTTCATGCATGCTTCTAGTGTATTTGTGCTAAACTAGTGTGGACTCATGCACCCTCCATACACTCTACCAAACACCCAAAAGTAGGTCGA
Organism: Triticum aestivum; assembly: GCF_018294505.1. NCBI lineage: Eukaryota > Viridiplantae > Streptophyta > Magnoliopsida > Poales > Poaceae > Triticum > Triticum aestivum. The sequence goes on along the minus strand of NC_057811.1, from coordinate 336,997,201 downwards.
GAAGGGAACTCTTGGGCAGCATTTGTCTCTTACTACGTACTACCACTAAATGTTGTACGTGCAATGCATGGTGATGTTATGGAGTACGTGCCTAAGTACTCTACTACTACTATATTAGTTGGAGGCACATATTAACTTTTATATTTGTTTACGTGTATGCCCCGAGACCTTCCAACTAGACGTGTCTTTCTCTCCAGGTCGCACTTTGTATCGTTCATACCACTAAGTACTACTACGTGTGGTCTCCGACCCAGAAGTGGAAGAAGTGGAGACGCTCTACCACGCTGTTTTTTTTATGCTGGGCTCTACCACGCTGTTCATGTCCCACTCCTTTCGCTGACGTGTGGGACATCCAGCACGTGCCGTGTTTGGCACCCTTCGTCATAAGAATTGAAACGCTAGCATTCATCAGAAATAAAAAATAATTATAAATCGGCAGCGATACTATTTTTTTGCGAACCAATCAGCAGTGATACTATACCACGCGGTTTCCTTGCTCCTCGATATTGGAAAGAATACTTCCGTTCGCCAACATGTGGGACGTCGACCATCCTGGTCCACTTGCCATGCACGCAAAACTCCAAGGGAGAGTCACCCAGGTCGTCGTGCCGCAGTAACAATGACTAATGAGCCGTCAAATCACAGGCCCACTTCCCACTTTGAAGTTGCTCGGACGAAGGAACCATCATGACTTCGTTGAATTCCGCTTCTTGAAGAAAACTACTGTACCAGCAGTACTGCTAGCTACAGTAGTTACTCCAACAGAGGCCTCCTTTCGTTCATAGGATAGGAATATGAAAATCATAGGAAGTGATATGACATGCATCTCAATTCCTATAGAGAAAGAGATGACATTTGATGCTTAGGATAGGAATTTTTCCATTTAGTCTAGGCTAATGTACTGGTAATTTGCTCTAAAAACTACAGTAGTAACTAGTAGTATTGGTACATGCTCGTACTCAGACACAGACACACACACTAACTACTAGTACTACTACTTCTCACATGCTGGCCAGACGTCGTCGTTCTCCTTCCCGGCTTTGTCGGCGACACCCCACCGTCCTTGGATCTCCGCCGACCTCTCCGCAGCAGCGCGTGCGTCCTTTTCTTTCTTGCGGCGGCGGGTCTCTCTTTTCTTGAGTGCTTTCTGACTTTTCCGCTCCCTCTGTGCGGCTTTGGCCGCCTCTTGCTCTACCGCCCATTCAGCCTTGGCATCTTCAAATTCCTCCCACATAGTTGTGAGGTCGCGAGCGGCGATGAACTCGGCACGGCGGGATGCCATCGCTTCCCTACCATTTTGTGTGCGGTCGTGGGCGGCGAGGAACTCGGCGCGGCGGGATGCCATCGCTGCCTTACCGGTTAGTGTGCGGCGCGGTGGCATCAACGACGCTTGGTGAGAGCTCTGGGGTGGAGTAGCCGGACAACCGTATAGTGCATTGGTTTGTCAAGAGCTCAAGGACAGAAGACGAAGCAAATTTGGATTCCCCTTCAATCTTGGTCATTTATTACCGAGTAAAATGCATTGGCGGTCATCGAACTTGTCTTGATAGCTCACTTTGATCATTGTATACGAGATATGGTGATTATACAGTCACTAGCTCAGCGTATAGCTCCGTATTTGTCTGGTTGACCAGTCAAACAGTCCGCATGCACCTCATCAGCTCGTGTTCTTTATCTATCTACGCGGGCCTACCTGTCAATGGAGAAAGAAATACTGTAAAAACCAAAATTATGCGTATGTGGGGAATCAAACCACGGACTCGTCGCTGCAACGCACCCTCGTCAACCAAATGAAAATGAAATACTTCGCGTCAGACACTCACGCTCACACTGTCAAAGCATGCTAATGCATGCACGTCGCCCTCTAAATCAAAGTCCTGCTCATGGCGCAACGCAAACGGCGAGCCCATCACCTGCGCGCCCCGGCGGTGCCTGACATTACTGTTTAGACGTTTGATGGAGGCCTACGCGAATGCCGAGCATGTATTCACCTGGCTCAACACCAACGGTCATACTCGGACCGCCTTGCTCATGTATATCGTCCATCACAACGACAATCTATAAAACAGCCTAAGTTAGAGAGGGTACTATGGTAGTATGGTACGGAGTATGTACTATCGTGAGCGACCGATCTTAGTGCCACTGCACACCGAAACCCCTTCCATCGCTAGCGCGCGCTTCCTGCCTGAAACGGTCACCGTCTCTCCAGAATGTCAATGCCGCATTCACCGGACTTAACTACAGGTGCAATTGGTGTGTCACTGACATGCGGGCCAGATGCCCATTGGGCCCACATGTCAGTAACCCAAATGCATCTGCAGTTAAGTCACTGAAGCAGCGTCCGCATTCACGCCCGACGAACCTACTCCGGCGCCAGTTGTCCATCCGTCTGCCGCGGCTCATTGCCATTCGCCCGCTATATTAACTTGAGCCCCAGCTCCCAGCCATAGCCAAAGACCCACACTTATTCTCCTCTGGTCCCTTCCTTCTGTCGGCACCACTTCAACCATGGCCTCCTGGTGCTCCGAAGCTCTCTTGGACGTACTGTCGCAAGAGCAGACGAGGGACATCGGCGGCTCCGCTCCGGGCGCGCTCCAAAGCTCTCTTCAATGTACTGTCGTAGGAGCAAACGAAGGAGATCGCCGGCACCCCCCCGGCCGCCCTCCGCCGCCATGACCACGAAGCCGGCGCGCATGCGCGGGCGTAGCCGGCAGCGAGGAAGAGTAGTACACGGTAGGTCGCCGCCGCTCTGGTCCCGGGAAGGCCACCACTACTCCACTTAGTCGACGCCAAGCTTGGTGGGGTAAACATCGGCGGCCGATTAGCTGCTTGACGGCGACGTGGAGGCGGAAATCTTCAGAACCTTGTGCTCCGGAGGAGGAGGTTATCGAGGCGGATGAGGAGGAGGCAAAGGCAATGGCCGGCTTTCTCGGGTTCATGGCCGGACATGGTGGTCGGGCGCCGGCGATCGTTTAGATTAGGTTTACAGTAGATTTTAGTACGGTTTGTGCGAAATATGTAATGAATTTCGTCCAGTTTGTAGGAAAAGTTTTAGAAATGTAATGAATTTCATCTGGTTAATTTGAAATTTGCTTTGTGTGCATGAATTTCGTCCGGTTAGTTCATATAGTTGTCGAAAGGTATGCGGGCAGCATCGGATGGCATCCATCAGTGTCCTCGGACAGATGCCGGTGTAAATTTGTGGGCCAGCGCTGGAGATGCCCTAACTATCATGCTATAATCACTAACAATCCTCCATTATTTGGTAGGGAACAGTTATCCCTCGATCAAAATCAGATCCGCGGTGTTTCGCACTCCTCCCGCGTAAGAGTGTAAACTCTTGCTTACATAAAAATGGAGCAAGTGGACGGCACTGTAGCACGTCATATCACTCGAACTAGCCCGCCTAACGAGCGGGAAAGCACCGCCCTCGTCATTTTGTTCTGGATTTCTATCGATCGATCACGCGAAAATGTTACACTTCGCAAGTTCTAAAGGAAAAGGCGGCACACTTACGACTCGTACGCGTCGCAACCCCGACAGTCCGGCTCGCACGCCGCTCACCAGAGGGGATACGCGTTGTCTTGCAATTTCACTGACATGTGGGACCGTAATTGAATAAACTGTCGATAGCCGAAATATAATCGCTCGGCGGGCGTCGGCTGAGAAGAGAGAAACGGGGGAGGGAGAAGAGATCGCCCGCCCGCCGCGCACGGACTCCAAGAAATATATGGTGATAATGTGAGGTGGGCCATGCTGGAGTCCGGACCGCTTCCGGAGCCCGCTCTCACCGCCCTGGCCCCTCAAGACGCCAGCTGCCCGCCGCATGCATGCATAGCAAGTAGTACTCCTTATGTGGAGGAGAGAGAGGCATTGACAAAGTCAAGGAGTGGACTCTGCAAGAGCCCGTCTCTACACGTGCTCCTAGGTATAAAAAAATAATTCTAAAAAAGGCATAAAAAACAATTGTGTCTTAAAAAAGAAAGGTAAAAAACATTTGAGAGGAAATAGATAGAGAGAAAGTGAGAAAAAGCTGTAACCTGGGCATTACATGAGGAAGGAGGGAGTGGTGCACATGCCAAGTTCACTGGGCTGCCGTGTTTCACACTCCTCCGTCGTAACAGTGGAGACAATAGCTTTCATCAAAAATAAACAATGAATACACGTTGCTCGTCCTCTATATCGGAAAGAATACTTTCATTCGCCGACATGTGGGATGTCGACCATCCTGGTCCACCTGCCATGCACAAAATTATCCTGGTCTACCCCGGTCGTATCGTAGGCCCAACCTTTCCCACTGTAAGTTGTTTGGACGAAGGAACCATCATGACTTCGTAGAATTCCGCTTCTTCAAGAAAACTTACTGTACCCGCAATACTACTACCACACGCGAAGACTGGATGGCACTGTAGCACGTCATATCACTGAAACCCACTAGGCCAAACTAGCCCGCCTAGGTCATCTATTTTGGAATGGAGGGAGTACGTCTCTGCACTGCTATGATTTTGTGTTGCACGTTCTCTGTACTTTTGCTACGATTTTCCTACCCTATGAACCAAATGAGGCCTGAATGTATGTCGACTATTGTCTGATCGATCGCTAAGCCTACAATTTTAGGAGCTAGGGCTATTGGTCGATCGACGAGGGATAAGTATAAGCGTACGACGAGCTCATCAGCCCCAACGTTTCTCTTCGGTGAGTGTTTTGCAAGTACTATAGCTCGCACAGTAGCTAGCCTACTAACACCAAGAATCATCAAACCAGCCCTGCTGATATGATAAACAGTTCAAACTTACATCTAAGCATGCCATATATTACATCAAAAGCTGGTGAGGATACATCTGTTTCCATAACTCGGAGAGGGTTCGCATGATTCATCGCATGATTCACTATCAAACAAAAGTAGCAAGATCCGCCCACACAAGACAGTGCACTAGCCCTAAGATGGTTTTATAACACGCATCGTTCTGGTAATTAAACACAGGGCAATGCAAACTACCCTGAAGGATTAGCGCGACCAACTATTTCTTGTCATCGATCTCTCGGGCAATGACCACAGCACGGACAGCGGCATGGGAATCGATTTCTGGGGCGATGTCCACAGGACTGACCGCGACATCGAAATCGATCTCTGGGGCGATGTCCACAGGATGGACAGCGGCATCGGAATCGATCTCCGGGGCGATGCCAACAGGACGGGCCACGACATCGGAATCATCAAGGACGTCCACCGGCACCTGCACAACCCTAACATATTAGCAAGCACATTGCAAATAATCAAAAACCACAACTATGGTAATAAGCCATTATTTTTTACCTTGTGCAGCTCACCGGGGGATCTCATCCCTCTGGGGGCCATCTCCTCGTCCTCGATGGGGGCCATCACCTTGTCAGGGGAATACTGCTTCTCAACAGCGACTATCTCCTCAAACTCGGTCTTGAGCCTCACATAGGTGGCAATCAGAGTTCCTGGGGTAGGCACGGTGGGGCCCTTGCTGTTCTTCCAACTTTCTTTGAGGAGTTCGTCCGCTAACGTCCTCAACTCTTTGGCCAGTGCTTGTTTCTTGGAGTTCTTCGTCTCCATGGGTTGGCCCGCCAACATGGTCAACTCGTTGGTCGGTGCTCGCTTCCTAGAGATCGCTGTCTCCAGTGGGTTGTCCGCCGGCAACTCTTTGCCTAGTGCTCCAGGATCCATCAATGAACTGACAAACAAAAAGCAATCGAAAGGAAACCACAATCGCAATGAAAACGGGAAAAGAATAGGATGTGAGAATCGGTCGGTGCTTCGCAAAAAGAAGATTCTTGGAATGAAAATATAGCAGCATAATTGATTCGCCCACCTTTCCTTCATCGGTACAGAAGAAAAATGGCAGAAGTGAGTAGCCTGGAGTGAGGTTTTCTTCAAGAAAGGGAAGAAAGGGCTTGAACGAGCGTTCCAGTGAAATGATGGTTGCTTCGTCCAGTCCAACTTGGAGGCCACCTTACCACTACTGGTAAAGGTGTGGGTTTTGTGATATGACGGGTTATGACGGCCACACCGGGGTGACAGGTGAGTCTCGACTGTAGCACCTCGCTGTGATTTGGTGGATGGCACGCGGGCTCGGATGCTTTGAAATGTCCCGCATGTAGATAGAGCGGCTAGTCATATAGGAGTGCTCAATATTGTGCACCGCGACCAAGGCGGAGAGGAAAACGAGAGAACTATGTAATTAATGCATGAGTTGAATTAGGGTAGTTTTGTAAAGTACGAGATACATTCCTCCAATCGCAAAATGCCTTGGTTCATGAGATTTGAGATTTGAGCCCTATAAACCGGAAGGGAGGGAGTACTGCACACGGTGTAGTCTAGTCACTTGTTGAAATCTCTAGAAAGGCAAATACTCCTTTCCGGTTTACAGGGCTATACTACTCCCTCCGTCTAGGTGTGTAAGTCATCTTACGAAAACCAAATAGTCCCAAAACACTTAGGCGTGGTGCATTAACTTCTACCTTGTTTCTTGTTTCTTGACATATCAACCAATAAGAGATGAGAGGTGTGCATGCTTTTAATGACTTGCAATGGCTAGTTCATTGCATGCAATGCTATTAATTAGCAAATAAACATTGGTGACCCCAGGAGGAAACGGTGCTAAGCGCGTGGACCTATGCAGAATGAGTATCAACCAATGGATAATGGAGTTTAATTGTTAAACAATAGCAATTTTGTCTCATGCAAGAGCCTGGCTAGTACTCCAAGGAACCGCACCACGCGAGCGTTCGCAACTGCCACGTTCGGGTTGCACTTGGCTCTTCGCCTCTTCGAGAAGACGAACAATGATGTTACTCCTACTTCTACAGTATCGAATCCACTGCTGCATGTCCGTCCACCTCGTGCGGGAGGGATAGCGTGTAGCAAAAGCTTCTACTTGCTGCTCCTGCCTTTGCGTCTATGACAGGTGGGCCCAACAGGTGGTTGGCCCTCCTGTCATGCAGCCAAAGGCAGGTGCAGTTAAGGCACCGGAGCTCAGTCCGCGAGGGAGAGGGCGTTGTAGTAATCAAATTTCTCGGTCTTGTACGAGTTGACGCGACACATCAAAGCACTGCACTCGATATAAGTCTTTTTACACATTTCAAATGGGCTACTTCGTATGTAGGAGTAGACATATTCTGCTTCGTATGTAGTCACTTGTTGCAATCTCTAAAAATACTTATATTTGGAAACGGAGGGAGTACAACGCATGCATGCATGCCGTGACTTTCCTTTTGATACTTGCATGTGTTGATTTGATGCACCTTGCCAAATTTTGACTATAAATTTAACTAACCAAATTTTCATGCATGTCACCAAAAATTACGGGGCTGTTTGGATTGTGACTATGTTTGTCTTATGTTTCCACATTATTTTTCCCACACTTGCCACACTTGCCTAACCTGAGTTGCTCAAATTGTTAGACACACTTGGCTTGCCTAAGGGAATCTTGCCACAATTTTTGTGTCTATGACATGTGGGGTTCACTGCTAATAAAAAAATTCTTGTCTTAGGTGTGGCTAATAAAAAAGACTTATATTTAGGAACGGAGGGAGTAGAAAATATAAATAATAATGCATGTTGGGGCAACCCACGTTTCCGCTAATTTTAGCCGTGGGCTTGTTCACAATTTTTACGAGGGGGTGGTTGTTCATTTAATGGAGGGACTTGTAGTACCAGACTTGAACGATACAAAGTGCGACCTGGCACACCGTAACACCACTTGGAACAAGCGGGTAGCTATCTCAAAAAACAATCAACAACTAAAAAACCCGCGACCTGGCATGTAGTAGTACACAATTTTAAACGATTGTTTTGATGGGGTGAAAAAGGAAAAATACCCCACTACGTATATATAGGTCGGAGCCTCCGCGCTTGCTTGCTAGGGTTAGTCTATTCACACACTCTCATCCTCTCCAGATCTAAACAAGATAGGGGTAGTAACACTATCTTTCTACCTTCAAAAAACACTGGCTTTCTATCCTCACCGCTGGTTACAGATCAGGACGTATCCCCCTCCGCCGGTGAAGGGGAGGAGGGGCAGCGTTTAGGCCGTCGTCGACAGCGAGGGAGGAGACCCACTGCCGGCCGCACCGTTATCTCTGGCCGAGCGCCGGCGCGGGAGGTCCTCCGATCCCTTCGTCGTTGCTTGTGGGCGGATCCGGCCTCCCGCCGCCCACCTATCCACATCCCGACGACCTTCAGGTATATCTTCGTTCGAAACCGCCTTAGCTCTACTTCCCTAGCTCGCTACGCGGCTGCATGTGCATCATTTTCTACCTCTCAGCCCTTCTTGATCGGATGGTCCAACGTCACATATTTTTGTTCTTCTATTGTTAGAGGTAAAGCTACTTCATGGAGTCGAATCTTGTACTCCCTCCGTCCGAAAATACTTGTCATTGAAATGGATGTATCTAGATGTATTTTAGTTCTAGACACATCCATTTTGATGACAAGTAATTCCGTACGGAGGGAGTACTTGGTTCAAACAAGAAATAAAGTGGGGGTGGGGGAATTTAGTATGTACATCGGACTTGGTACAAACAGGAAGGAAAGGGGGTGAAAGTAGTACAGACTGGTCATCCAACCGGTCTCTTGGTCGAAAAGAGAAATATAGGGGTAACGCTGTACACAGTGGTATGACCAGGACTAGATTTGCTATCCACACATAGGAGTAGGTGGCTAGAGTGAACAAAAATGGGACCAACCCAGATATTTTTCTTGGATGTTTGTTTCTCGGGGCAACAAACTATGAATCACCACTTTATGCCCCTGTTTACGTACATGGTGCTGGACTGCTGGTGCACCCACTGTCCCATGCCCTTATACCAAATATTTAGGCTCCGTTCGGAATAAAGGGGCAAAAAACATAGGTCTTGACGAAAATAGAGGAATAGGAAAGGAATGTAGGTATAAAACTATGGAACAGCGAACCGGAGGAAACTCTCAAGAGAATGTGTTCGGATGGACTACGAAATGTACAGATTTGATTTTTTAGAGTAGCATGCTTGGCAGTATGAGATGCTATTTGTTTATTCAGCTGCACAATGACTACTCTTGTCCTCACCTCACGTACCACACATAGGTTGATTTTTTTATTCCGGCAACACAGCACAGCAACCTGTCTAACGCATGGCAGCGAGCGCCTGCCTCGGGCTTCCGCCCAAAAAATGAGCAGCGTGTGGATGTTTCTAATCCTATGGAATCAGTACTACCATACCAGCTTTCCTATGAAACACTATTCACCTTTCCCGTGTTCCGAACAGTTGGAAGGGAAAGAATACCGTAGGAATTATGTTCCTACGAAAATCCTGCACCAAACCTGTGAACCGAATGCAGCCTTAGTTGTTCTTAATCTAATGTCCCTGGTAAAAATGAAGCCATGCACTGTTATAAGCCATGACAAGTTTAGCCAAATGTTTTTGCCTGTAATTGTTTGAGACTCTGACTGTTTCCTCTGTGCCTTTTTGTGCAAACAGGGATATCCAATTCACCTGGTTGCTGTTGTGACCTTTTGGTGCACTGCACAAAACTCTTCTTAAAAGAAGTGACTTTTGTGCTGTTTAACTGGAATGTCAGAATGGAACAGTTGGTTCATTTTGGTGGAACTGCACAAAGGGAGATCTGTGTTCCAATCCTCATCATCCATATTGGCGCCATAACCTTCCTTTAGGTAAGAATGATATTTAATGCATGTGTTCATCTCTATTTTCCGACTGCCATGAGAAAATAATGCTGTTTTTTACTAGTACACTTGTACTCCCTCACTGACAAAACCAATTCTGAATTAGAAGGCCAATCATGTACTTGGTTTCACCAACTGGTGAGGAGAAAGAGAAACAGAGCATGAAGAGGAAGAAGAAGAAGAAGAATAAACAGTGCCAAGGCGATCTTGCTGAAGCCAGAGGCCTCAGTCGAGGCCATTCAAGGGCTCCGGCAACGACTACCTTACATGTGAGACGATCCTCCAGGGAGCCCTTCCACTTCTGCTGTCTCACTTAATTAATTAGGAGTACTTAAGTACCACTAATTTATTACTGCCTAATTTTCCTGTTGGAGTTAAACAAATCTTTAGTAGGACCCTATGCTGAATCATGTACGTGTGTATGTTTGTCTATGGAGGTGAATCATGTGGTGTAGCAGGGAGGGAATATTATTAGTGTCATGACATAATAGTGCTATTGTTTTGCATGTCAATTTATTGCCATTGGTTCAATGAGGCAATGTTTTGCGTATTGTCCATCATGAATTTGATGCTACTGTTTGAGTAATATGCTAATGTCTTCCTATCCTTTCTCACTAAGCTAATGAAGGTTTCACCTTGTTCCTACTTGTGCAAACAGGGATCATGTTGTGCCAATCATACATTTTAGTGGAACTACACAAGACAATACAATGAACTGTATCCCAGCCAGTGCTTTAACTCTGCTGGAAGTTCTTGATAATCTTTCGATATAATCTCAGCACTGGTAAACAAGAGTGATTTCAACCATACATTTGAAGTGCACAAAAGTGTATACTATTTTGTGATTCCAGTGAGTGCTTTATCATCTCTTATGGGACTACATGAATAAGCTTTTTTCTCAGGTTGGTACGGGCCTAAGGCCTTCATCCATATTAGTTTGCTGTCATCTCTATTTGTATCGTGCTACTGTCATGAGAAACTCCTTTATCTTTGCACGTTAAAGTTTTGCAACCTATGATAAATGGCAATGCTTTGAGTGTTGAGTTGAGCTAATTGGCACTGATTGAATAAACTAATACCTCTCTTTAAGCAAGACTACTATGTTGCTAACTTTACCCGTTAAGATAATGAGGGTGCTTCTATTTGTTAGTGTATGTTTCATCAACTAGTCCCACTATTACAGTAATCTCACTCTCTCAATATATGTGCCAACAGGGATGCTCGATTTTGGTAGAACTGCACAAAAACTTTGGGTGCTTCATTGCCTCGACAGCTTCCGTCCTTTCCTGTCAGTCGCTAATCTCCGCTTGCTTTCTTCCTTTGCTGTCAGTCGCTTGGCTTATCTCGGCTTCCAGTCAAAGGAAATAGTAATTGATATGCTACCTCACACAGGTTGGTACTGGTCTTTATCCTGATTATTGTGCCTGTCATATGTATTGGTAATTTGGTATTGTGCTATGGTTTGCCGATTTCATAAAGGAGTAATTTGGAGCCTGAACTCACAGGCAAATCATTACATCGGGTGATTTCAGTAGAACTGCACAAAATGATCAGATGGACAGGTACTTATGCTGCTGCTATGTACTCCAAAGTTCACTCAGACAAGCATCGATGTTGACAAGAAGTGCCTATATTCATTCGAGTATCAACCGGCATCAACCAATTGTCAAACTCCAAGTATTAGGAGAGTGAACGCCAAAAATATTGCTTGGTGCATAGCCCAGAAAAACGCAGTCCAGTCTTTGGTCCCAACTTGTGCCTTTTGGTTATCGGCACATATGATAGCGAACTATATGGCATGGAGTCTAAAGATTCCAGACAAGTTGGTTGACGCGTATATTCATCTGGCACTTAATCAGTCTGCACGCCAAGGATGCTCCATTTCAGTTGAACTGCACAAAAAAGTTGGGTGGTTCATTTTCTCAACTGCCTCCTTTCTCGTCTGCAATGTAGAATTTTGGCGAGATACAGGACCAAGATGAGCCAGTAAACTAGTTGGATGAAAGTAGTGGCCAAGTTGCTCAAACCTCCCTCGGCACGAGGCCACTATTTGAGGATAAACCTACAAGCAAAGTTCAGATTGTCTATGCTGCCTCTTATGTACTCGAAAGTTTACTCGTACAAGAACTAATTTTAGCAGGAAGTACCTCCGATTGAACACCATTTACCAGTCTGTACCCTAGGTAATTAAAGTTCGTCCATGGATCATATTGGCTGTGATCTCAATCATTTGGATGCATAAACATACTGAACATGTGTATATCTAAATCTTTTTATGAATTATGTATGAATATTGTCGTGTGGTCTATCAATCATTTGGATGCATAGATATGCTGAGCTTGTGTATATATGAATCTTTTGAGTTGTTGATAGTGAATGTTGGCTATGAATATGAACGTGTCCTGTGAACCTGAGTTTGATATGAATGTTTACCTTTTCTGTTGTATTTGTGTGTGAACTTGTTAGTATGCCTACTATGGGGTATAAAACGCAGGTCTCTTATAAAAGTAATGCTGTGTCCAATTTATGCTTTCCCTTCTAACCACATAATATATATTTATATTATTACTATTATCGTATATTTTATAGAGACTTATGTATACATTATAAAAACATCCCACGTGTTATTAACTTATAAAAGTAAATGTTTAACGGAAGTTGGCAAGGAAAATCCTGGTTGTTTTTGACTCACAGGCAAGGAAAATCCTGGTGATTGCGTACAAAAGCTTGCGAAGATTTTAAGGACCAATTTAATAATAACGCGCTCATTTTTATTTTGAGCAATAACTCGCTAATTTCTTAATTATATATATATATAATGTGCCTCTCTGGTTTATTCTTTGATATTAATTGCTCCTTCTAACATAACATTATATATATAACGAGCCCACCTAATACGTGTATTTCAAGGAAGTGCAAATGGGCTAGGATTTCTTAGAAAATATAAATGGGCCTGATTGACGCGAAATTATTTGTTCACCCAGCCGAGCAAATGGACTGTACATTCTAGAAAACATGGGTTAAATATATGCCACAATTTTGCAGGCTGACATGTGGGCCAATAGGTCGAAGCCTACGCAGGGCGTTGTCAACTTGGTCAACAAATGATTGTGTCATCCACAGCCATTGGATTTATATCCAACGGCCTGCATGCACCTTCAATCTCTCATCTTCTTCCTCCAGCGTTGCCGGGACCGCCTGTTCCGGCCTCCGGCGGCTAGCGGCTCTGCTTAGCACGCATCGCTGCGAAGCGCTACCCCACCGCTGGCCAGGCTATCCCTCCACCCCTCGACACCTCCTGTTATTCTCCACAGACTACAGCCCCACACCGCAACAGAACCAGTTATAACTGTTCTCCTCTCAATCTGCGACTCCACTGCCGCGTTTTCCCATCTCCGAGTCGTTCCCGTCCGGGGCCTCGCCGTCGTCCACCGCCTCGCTGCGTTCGGTGCGGCGTGGTCAACAAACGAGAGTCGTCGGAAGAGGACTGTACGTGGAGAGCCTGACGGCTGGGACCCACGAGGTCCATGGTCGCACGCAAGGAAAGTTCCTCCTTATTAAGCTGAAAAAAATGTTTCCTCCACCTAACAGCTGGGACCCACCGGCTGTATCTTCGCACGGAAGGAAGTGCCTCCTTGTTTTGCGAAAAAATTATTCATCCCGTTGACAGCTGGGACCCGTCAGATTTGGTGACTGGCTTGTGGGCCTACTAAGCGGACGTGTATGCACGGCTTTGTCAAATTAATCAATAAATGATTTTAGCAGCTGGACAGTTGGATGTTAATCCAACAGCCATGCTCCTTCTTCAACCTCTGTTCTTGCTCCTGTCTCCCGTGGGTGGCACCGCGGCTGTGCTGCCGCACACCCGAACCAGTGAAGTTCCCCACTCCTCTCCATCTGCGACTCCACTTCCCCGTCTTCCACATCTCCGGGTCGTTCCAGTCTGGGTGCGCTCGGTACAGTGTGGTCAACATGGTCAACAACTGAGAGTCATCGGAAGATGACTGTACGTGAGAGGCTGACAGTGGGGATGCACCACGCCCATGGACGCATGCAACGGAACGCGGCGAGGTCAACGTGGTCAAGGAACGACTTCCATCGGAAGTATACTGTACATGGAGAGTCTCAACTGGGTCCACGGCCGCAGCAAGTAAGTGCCTCCTTATTACGCGGAAAATAATGATTCCTCCAACTGACAGCAGGGACCCACTGGACGGGCCACCGTATTTTGCGAAAAAAACGTTTGCCCCCTGACTGCTGGGACCCACCTGACGGGCCACCGTGTTTCGCGAAAAAACGTTCCCCCTGCTGTCAGCTCGGACCCACCGGAAGTGCCTCCTTATTACGCACAAAAAAATGAATACTCCCCCGGCTAGCTGGGACCCACCTTGGTGGGAGGCTGACTTGTGGGCCTACTAAGTTGATGGGGACGAAGGGCTTTGTCAACTTAGTCAATATGAACGATTCTAGCTCCAGTGACCGTACGATGTCCTTCCAACGACCGTAGTGCTTCTTCAACCTCTGGTCTTCTTGCTCCAGCCGCTCAAAGCAGCGCCGGTCGTGCCGCATGCTCCTGCCTCCCGTGGCCGGCTGTGCTGCCGCGGAGGCCTCACCGCCCCCTACTATTCCACCGCTGGCCAGGCCCTGCGGCGATGGCAGCCTCACACCGCAGCCGAACCAGTGAACCCTCGTACTCCTCTCCGCGCGGGCTTCCACTGCCGCATCTTCCCCGGCTCCGCGTCGTCCCCTTCCTAGGCCTCGCCGTCGTCCACCGCCGTGGTGCTCTCCGCGCGGCGTGGTCAACGTGGTCAAGGAACGACTTCCATCGGAAGAGTACTGTACGTGGAGAGGCTGACAGCTGGGTCCACGGCCACAGCCCAGTTTTTTTGTGATTTGCCAAGTAAGTCGCTTTGTCAGGCCTGTTGGGCTGCAAATCTTTCAAGACGAGGAGAGCTTTCATTCGGCTGGCCGAGAAAATGGCCCATCAGTAATGAGAAATGGACTGTACATTTTTAAAACACATCAAACCGGCAATTAGTTTCAAATATCTTTTTTTTCATTTTGAGATTTTAAATTACATTAATTTTTATGTGTGGAGAATTTGTTGGATTTTATATTGATATACATTTATTTTTAAAATCAGTTTGAATGTGAGTCGAAATTTCGGGATTAAAAACAGTTCGGACCGCACCGAAATATGCAAAATTTCGTATAATTTTTTAACCGTGGCCACAATATGGGCTGTAATGCTAACAAAAAGAATATGGGCTCCAAAAAGCCCTTAATAATTAGCAAATGGGCTGTAAATTATTAGAAATAATGGCAGATGGGTTGTATGTTGTTTTCCACAGATTTGAGGCTTTCCTAAAAAAGGTTGACGCACAAGCAGTGACTGTTGGATGGCCATCCAACGGCCGTCGTGCTTCTTCAATCTCTGCTCTTCCTGCTCCAGCCGCTCAAACAAGCGCCGGCGGGACTGCCTGCTCCCTCCTCCCCGCGGCCGGCTCTGCTGCCGCGCAGGCCTCACCGCCCCACCGTACTCCCATCGCTGGCCTAGCCATCCCTCTACTCACCCACACCTGCTATTATTCTCCGGCGACGGCAGACGAACTAGTAAACCCTCGTACAGTCGTACTCCCCTCCGCGTGGGAAACAACTGCCGAGTCTTCCCTGCCTCCGTGTCGTTCCCTTCCTAGGCCTCGCCGTCGTCCACCGCCCTGGTGCTCTCGGCACGGCCTGGTCAACGTGGTCAATGAGCGACATGCATCTGAAGTGGACTGTACGTGGAGAGGCCGATAGCTGGGTCCACGGCCGCACACAAGGAAATGCCTCCTTATTACGCGCAAAATAATGATTCCTCCACCTGACATCAGGGACCCACCGAAAGGGCCTCTGTATTTCGCGAAAAAAACGTTACCGCCGCTGACAGCTCGAACCCACCAGCTATATCTTCGCACGCAAGGAAGTGCCTCCTTATTACGCACAAAAAAAATGAATACTCCCCCTGTTAGCTGGGACCCAGTATAGTGGCAGGCTGACTTGTGGGCCTACTAAGTTGACGGGGACGGAGGGCTTTGTCAACTAAGTCAATATGCACGATTCTAGCTCCAGTGACCGTACGATGTCCATCCAACGGCCGTAGTGCTTCTTCAACCTCTGGTCTTCTTGCTCCAGCCGCCCAAACCAGCGCCGGTCGTGCCTCGTGCTCCTGCCTCCCGTGGCCGGCTGCGATGCGGCGGAGGCGTCACCGCCCCCTACTACTCCCACCGCTGGCCAGGCCATCCCTCTACTCACCCACACCCCCTGTTATTCTGCGGCGACGGCAGCCTCACACCGCAGCGAACCAGTGAACCCTCGTACTCCTCTATGCGTGGGCATCCACTGCCACGTCTTCCCCGGCTCCGCGTCGTCCCCTTCCTAGGCCTCGCCCTCGTCACCGCCCTGGTGCTCTCGGCGCGGCGTGGTCAACGTGGTCAAGGAACGGTTTCCATCGGACGTGGACTATACGTGGAGAGGCTGACAGCTGGGTCCATGGCCGCAGCAAGGAAGTGCCTCCTTATTACGTGCAAAATAATTATTCCTCCACCTGACAGCGGGGACCCAC
Organism: Triticum aestivum; assembly: GCF_018294505.1. NCBI lineage: Eukaryota > Viridiplantae > Streptophyta > Magnoliopsida > Poales > Poaceae > Triticum > Triticum aestivum. The sequence goes on along the minus strand of NC_057811.1, from coordinate 336,980,905 downwards.
CGGACGGGCCACCGTATTTCGCGAAAAAAAACGTTTGCCCCTGACTGCTGGGACCCACCAGCTACATCTTCGCATGCAAGGAAGTGCGTCCGGGCAAAAAAAAGATTCGCCCCCTGACTGCTGGGACCCACCAGCTACATCTTCGCAGGCAAGGAAGTGCCTGACAGTCGGGACCCACCTAGTCGAAGCGTATGTAGCGTTGTCATTCTGGTCGCGAACGTGTACGTACATATATACTGGTCGATGTAGAGGCGCGCACGTGTCGTAGTAGAGGCGCGTACGTGTCGTAGTAGAGGCGCGCACGTAGCATGTACATGTACGTACAGCGGCCAGGGTGCAAGAAAGAAAATATGGCCACATATGTGTACATACGGGCGGGGTCTCGAACGCCTACTTGCGCATACGTACGGCCAGGGCTCGTGTACATGGCTGGGTCGGAACGGAGAAATAGCATCGTCGTCGTGTTCATGGGGAGGCAACGGAATGCGTCGTGTTCATGGGGAGGCAACGGAACGCGTGGGAGCCAACCGGCTGGGTTGGAATGCGTGGTCGTGTTCCTCGGGAGGGCTTGGACGGAACAGGCGATGGAAACGAGGCCTGGCGTACCGCACAACAAAGGAAACGGACCTCCTACGTTCGGAACGGGGTCCTGTTGATCGGGAGGGGTGTGACGTACCGCAAAACGGACGAAACGGACCTCCTACGGTCGAAACGGGGGTCCTGTTGATCGGGAGGGGTGTGGCGTACCGCAAAACGGACGAAACGGACCTCCTACGGTCGAAACAGGGGTCCTGTTGATCGGGAGGGGTGTGGCGTACCGCAAAACGGACGAAACGGACCTC
>NC_057811.1:336849427-336979500 GCF_018294505.1 Triticum aestivum | reverse complement strand
TGTTCATCCCAGAGGCAGCATCGATCGGCTTAAGTTAGCAGTAGTAGCAAAGGAATCGCTCGATTGGGTTCAGTTAACAACCATCGATCGATCGCTCGGGTTCAGTAACGCGTAGCCTGCAGTGCAATCGCTCGGGTTCAGTTAGAGCCCAACACCTCGCTCGGGTTCAGTTAGAGCCAACGCCTCGCACACACGCGCGTACGTGTATGAGAGAAACGCGCATCGCTCGGTCCCCGACCTCCCACCGTAACCGGGAACTCCCCGAAATTTTCCTCGCCCTCGCTTCTACCACGGTTTTTTCCGTCATGGACGGCCCAAAGAATGTCATGCAGCTGCGTCTCCGGCCCGCCCAGGACGAAAAGCCCATTTTCTGTCATGATTTTTTGTCATAGAAGTAGGAGCCCACCACATCTATGATGATACTGGGTTTTGTCACAATTATTGGCATAGAAGTGTCATATGTATGACAGAATTTTTTTTCGTTCGGCCCAAAATGTCACGGATGTGTCTTCTTTTTGTAGTGCTTGTTCAAGTAAGAACAATACCCAAGCACCGGTCCACCCACATATCAAGTTATCAAAGTAGCGAACGCGAATCAAATCAACATGATGAAAGTGACTAGATGAAATTCCCGTGTGCCCTCAAGAACGCTTTGCTTATTATAAGAGACCTTTTGGTCTGTCCTTTGCTACGAAAAAGATTCGGCTACCTTGCTGCACTTTATTTACCATTACCCTTACTTTTCCGTTACAAATTATCTTGCTGCCAAACTACCTGTTACCGACAATTTCAGTGCTTGCAAAAATTACCTTGCTAAAAACCACTTGTCATTTCCTTCTGCTCCTCGTTGGGTTCGACGCTCTTACTTATCGAAAGGACTACGATTGATCCCCTATACTTGTGGGTCATCAGACTCTTTTCTGGTGTCGTTGCTGGGGAGTGAAGCGCTCTTGGTAAGTGGAAATCGATAAGGAAAATTTTATATTACGTGCTGAAATTTATTGTCACTTGTTACAGTGGAAAACCATTATTTGAGGGGTTTGTTCGGGGTATCTTCACCTCGACCAGAAGCACAAAGAATTTCCCCTCAACCTCCTGCACGTACTGAAAATATTGGTTATGAAATTCCTTCAGGTATGATAGAACAACTGCTAGCTAATCCTTATGCAGGAGATGGAACCAAACATCCTGATATGCATCTGATACATGTGGATGAAATTTGTGGATTATTTAAGCATGCAGGTTTACCCAGAGATGAAGTTAAGAAGAAGGTTTCCCTTTATCTTTGAAGGGAAAATCATTCACATGTTATAGGCTATGCGATGATATTGGATCTTGGAACTGGAATAGATCGAAATTGTAATTTCACCAAAAAATTGGTCCTATGCATTTAGTTCATCATGATCGTAATTATATGTATAATTTTTGGCCTCGTGAAGGAGAAAGTATCGCTCTAGCTTGGGGGAGGCTTAAGTCAATGTTATATTCATGCCCCAATCATGAGCTCCCGAGAGAAATTATTATTCAAAAAATTTATGGTCGGCTTTCTCGTGATGATCAATCCATGCTCGATACTTCTTGTACTGGTTCTTTTATGAAGAAGACTATTGAATTCAGGTGGGATCTTTTAGAAAGAATTAAACGCAACTCTGAAGATTGGGAACTCGACGAAGGTAAAGAGTCAGGTACTAAGCTTGAGTTTGATTGTGTTAAATCTTTTATGAATATCGATGCTTTTCACAAGTTTAGCACTAAATATGGACTTGACTCTGAGATAGTAGCCTCTTTTTGTGAATCATTTGCTACTCATATTAATCTCCCCAAGGAGAAGTGGTTTAAATACCATCCCCCTATTAAAGAACCGGTTATAGCTAAAGATGAAATAATCATTTACAATGTTGATCCAGTTGTGCCTACTGCTTATATTGAAAAACCACCTTTCTCTGTTAGGATAATGGAACATGCTAAGGTATTAACCGTGGTTCACAAAAGTAATATTAAAGCACCTAAACCCTCTGAACAAATCAAAGTAGAACCTAGTGTTGCTATGGTTAAAGATCTCTTGGTTGAAAACATTGATGTACGTGTTATTTATTTTTTAGATGAAGCTGCTAGATTGCCAAAACCGATAAAAGAGATAAACATAGACCTGTTGTTGGCATGCCTGTTGTCTTAGTTAAAATAGGAGATCATTGCTATCATGGTTTATGTTATTTAGGTGCTAGTGTGAGTGCTATCCCTTTTACTTTATACCAAGAAATTATGAATGACATAGCACCCGCTGAAATAGAAGACATAGATGTCACTATTAAACTTGCTAATAGAGATAGCATCACACCACTTGGGGTTGTTAGAGATGTTGAAGTCTTGTGTGGGAAAAAATACCCTACCGATTTTCTAGTTCTTGGTTCCCCACAAGATGATTTTTGTCCCATAATCTTTGGTAGACCTTTCTTGAACACTGTCAATGCTATGATAGATTGTGAAAAAGAAACTGTCAGTGTTAGCTTCGGTGATGTGTCTCATGAGTTTAATTCCTCTAAATTTCATAGACAACCTCATGATAAAGCATCGCCTAGTAAAGATGAAATAATTGGTCTTGCTTCTGTTGCCGTACCTCCTACAGATCCATTAGAACAATATTTGCTAGACCATGAAAATGATATGCACTTGCATGAAAGAAATGAAATAGATAAAATATTCTTTGAACAACAACCTCTCCTTAAACACAATTTGTCTATTGAAACTCTAGGAGGACCTCCTCCACCTAAAGGTGATCCCGTGTTTGAATTAAAACAATTGTCTGGCACCTTGAAATATGCTTATCTTGATGAGAAAAAGATATATCATGTTATTATTAGTGCTAAACTTTCAGAACATGAAGAAGAAATATTATTAAAAATTCTTAATAAGCACCGTGCTGCTATTGGATATACTCTTGATGATCTTAAGGGCATTAGTCCCACTCTCTGTCAGCACAAGATTAATATGGAACCTGATGCTAAACCCGTTGTTGATCACCAATGATGATTGAATCCTAAGATGAAAGAAGTGGTAAGAACTGAAATACTAAAGCTTCTGAAAGCAGGTATAATATATCCTATAGCTGATAGTAGATGGGTAAGTCCTGTTCATTGTGCCCCTAAGAAAGGAGGTATTACTGTTGTTCCTAATGATAAAAATGAACTTATTCCACAAAGAATTGTTACTGGCTATAGAATGGTAATTGATTTTAGAAAAATAAATAAAGCTACTAGAAAAGATCATTACCCTCTGCCTTGTATCGATCAAATGTTAGAAAGATTATCTAAGCACACACACTTTTGTTTCCTTGATGGATATTTTGGTTTCTCTCAAATACCTATTTCATAACCTGATCAAGATAAAACCACTTTTACTTGTCCTTTTGGAATTTATGCTTATAGACGTATGCCCTTTGGTTTATGTAATGCACCTGCTACCTTTCAAAGATGTATGACTGCTATATTCTCTGATTTTTGTGAAAAGATTGTTGAGGTTTTCATGGATGATTTCTCCGTTTATGGAACTTCTTTTGATGATTGATTAAGCAACCTTGATCGAGTTTTGCAGAGATGTGAACAAACTAATCTTGTCTTGAATTGGGAGAAGTGCCACTTTATGGTTAATGAAGGCATTGTCTTGGGGCATAAAATTTCTGAACGAGGTGTTGAGGTGGATAAAGCTAAAGTGGATGCAATTGAGAAAATGCCATGTCCTAAGGACATCAAAGGTATTCGTAGTTTCCTTCGTCATGCTGGTTTCTATAGGAGGTTTATTAAAGACTTCTCTAAAATTTCTAGACCTCTTACTAATCTTTTACAAAATGATGTTCCATTTGTTTTTTATGATGATTGTGTAGAAGCCTTTGAAACACTTCAGAAAGCCTTAATTTCTGCACCTATTATTCAACCACCTGATTGGAACTTCCCTTCTGAAATTATGTGTGATGCTAGTGATTATGCTGTTGGTGATGTTCTAGGACAAAGGGTTGATAAGAAATTATATGTTATCCATTATGCTAGCAAAACTCTAGACAGTGCCCAAAGAAATTGTGCTACCGCTGAGAAAGAATTTTTAGCAGTTGTGTTTGCTTGTGATAAATTCAGATCCTACATCGTTGATTCCAAAGTACTTGTTCACACTGATCATACTGCTATAAAATATCTTATGAAAAAGAAAGATGCTATACCTAGACTCATTAGGTGGGTTCTTTTGCTACAACAATTTGACTTATATATCACTGATAGGAAAGGAGCTGAGAACCCTGTAGCTAATAACTTGTCTAGGTTAGAAAATATTCTTCATGACCCACTACCTATTAATGATAGCTTCCCTGATGAACAACTAGTTGTAATAAATGCTTCTCATAATACTCCTTGGTATCCTCACTATGCTAATTATATTATTGCTAAATTTATACCACCTAGTTTCACATACCAACAAAAGAAAAAATTCTTCTATGATTTAAGACATTACTTTTGGGATGACCCACATCTTTATAAAGAAGGAGTAGATGGTATTATTAGGTGTTGTGTACCTGAGCATGAATAGGAACAAATCCTATGGAAATGTCACTCTGAAGCCTACCCTTTTCAAGGATGCTCGTAAGTTTGTCTTGACTTGTGATGAATGTCAAAGAATAGGCAATATGGTAAGAGTCAGGAAATGCCTATGAATTATTCACTTGTTGTTGAACCATTTGATGTTTGGGTTCTTGATTATATGGGACCTTTTCCTTCCTCTAATGGGTATACACATATGTTGGTTGTTGTTGATTATGTTATTAAGTGGGTAGAAGCTATTCCAACTAGTAGTGCTGATCATAACACCTCCATTAAAAGGCTTAAAGAAGTTATTTTCCCAAGGTTTGGAGTCCCTAGATATTTAATGACTGATGGTGGTTCACACTTTATTCATGGTGCTTTCCGTAAAATGCTTGCTAAATATGATGCTAACCATAGAATTGCATCACCCTATCATCCTCAATATAGTGGTGAAGTTGAACTTAGCAATAGAGAAATAAAATTAATATTACAAAAAACTGTCAATAGGTCCCAAAAGAATTGGTCTAAGAAACTTGATAATGCACTTTGGGCCTACAGGATAGCTTACAAAAATCCTATGGGTATGTCTCCATATAAAATGGTTTATGGAAAAGCTTGTCATTTACCTCTTGAGTTAGAACATAAAGCATATTGGGCAATCAAAGAACTCAATTATGACTTCATACTTGCCGGTGAAAAGAGGTTATTTGATATTAGCTCACTAGATGAATGGAGAACCCAAGCTTATGAAAATGCCAAACTGTTTAAAGAAAAAGTTAAAAGATGGCATGACAAAAGAATCCAAAAGCGGGAATTCAAAGTTGGTGAACATGTTCTATTGTACAACTCTTGTTTTAGATTTTTTGCAGGAAAATTTCTTTCCAAATGGGAAGGACCATATATCATCAAAGAAGTTTATCGCTCTGGAGCTATTAAGATCAATAATGCCGAAGGTACTAATCTGAAGGTGGTCAATGGACAAAGAATTAAGCACTATATCTCAGGTACGCCTATTAATGTTGAAAGAAATATTATCCGAACCATGACACTGGAGGAACACATAAAAGAAACCTTCCAGAACACTACAGAACCCTAAAAAAGGAGAGGTAAGTGATACGGTAAGTAAACGGACTCCGAAAGATCCACAAAAATATTTTCTGTCAGTTTTGGAATATTAGAAAAAATAGGAAAATAAGAAATAACCGGGAAGGCAACCCAGGTGCCCACAAGACACCAGTGCACGCCTGCCCCACGTGCACTCTTGTGGGTGGTGGGCCCCTCGAGCACCTTCCGGACTCTATTTTCCTTCCGTATGCTTGTTTCCCAAGATAAAAAATCTTTATATATTCTCCCGGATGATTTGACCACCGTATCGCGGAGAAATCCTCTATTCTTGTTTCATGCTGTTTTTTCTAACAGAACTAGATTGCCATGGCTGCACCAACCTCCTCCAAGGAAAGTTCTTCGAGAGGGTAATCAATCCCTACTTGTCGGAGGTCATGAAGAACCCTCAAGCCATTAAGATGCGTGAGGGGTTGCTCCACATCCAGGATCTTCAAGGGCACAAGAAGACGGGAACCGTGGAGGCCAGGCTCGAGGCGGTGGAGTAGGAGATCTTCAAGTGCCAAGGGATGGTGGAGCGTGGACTCAGTGCCAATCACCTCATGATTACGGAATTCACCCATGATCACAAGGTGGATGGCCGGTCTATGAGGACATCGTCTTCACCTTCAACGACCAAATAAATTTTCTTCAAAGCCAAATTTATGATCTTCAAAATCAAGTCTTTGAGTATGAGGAAAGATTTAAAGGTATGAGTTTAGCTGCCTGTTGCAGGACTCAGGGGACTCGTGCTTCCTCCTATGATGGTGAACCGCTGCCATGGAAGTCGGAGGATAAGCTTGCTACTACCTCATCACCACCACCATCATCATCTTCCCCACCAAAGGAGACTTGAGTACACGGGTATGGGCACTCCCCTTGGCTTTTGCCAAGCTTGGGGGAGATGCCCCGGTATCGTATCACCATCTCTTTTATTACATTTACCAATCTTAGTTCGATCTTTAGCTATTTCCTGATTTAGTGAATAAAAGTTTAGTATGATCTATTTTTGAGTGCTAGTTTTGTGATTTATCTATCTATGTAATCGAGTTAGAGCTATATAATAAAGTTTAGTTTGAGTTTCTGCTTCTTTACTTTTTTCGTTTCAATCAAAATAAAAGGAAATAATGAAAAAGATCATATGCTAATCTTGTGGTAAGTAATGATATCACATAAGGAAAAGTATAAGTGGTAAAATTTATTGGAATTTGAAAAACATAGCATTGGTCAATAATGCAATTCAAGAAAGAATTAGTAAGGGGAGAGAGGATTCACATGCAAATACACTATCTTGGACATCTTTTATGATTGTGAGCCCCCGCTAAATATCTTATGCCAAACTGTTGACGTTGGACAAGGAAGACAATGTAATGACTTATGTTTCTTCATATTCAGATAGAAGTTATATTGTCATAGATCCTTCAACATGTGGTGCTTGTTCAATATCTTTGCTAGCCAAAATTCCGCACTAAGTAGAAATACTACTTGTGCATCAAAAAACCTTAAACCCAAACTCTTGTTTTTAGAGTCCACCATACCTACCTATGAATTGAGTAAGATACTTCAAATAAGTTTTCATCGGTGCAATAAGGCAATAAAAATTGCTTCTAAATGTGTTTGATCATTTAGTGTAAGAGAAATTAAGCGTTGTACGAACTTGTGATGGCAAAGTAATAAAAGCGACGGACTGCATAATAAAGGTTGCTATCATAAGGGGCAATATGACGTGAAGTTCTTTTGCATTAAGAGATTGTGCATAAAAAACAAAAAGCGCATGACAACCTCTGCTTCCCTCCGCGAAGGGCCTATCTTTTACTTTTATGTATTTACTTTTTATGCAAGAGTCAAAGTATTTTCCTCCATTCTTTTTTATATTTTTCTCTTTGGAAAGCATCATGTGGTGGGGAAATATCTAGCCACATATATCCAGTTGGATGTGAGTGATCATGAGTTATTATTGTTGACATCACCCTTGAGGTGAATAAGTTGGGAGGCGAAACTATAAGCCCCTATCTTTCTATGTGACCGGTTGAAACTTTTTGCTCACATATATGTTGTGAGTGTTAGCAATCATAGAAGATTAAATGATGGTTGAGTATGTGGACTTGCCAAAAGGCTCCGATACGTGACCCTTCCTGAAAAGATGATGAATTATAGTTGCAAAGTTGACTGAGAACATAATTTGTTGGTTTTCAATAAAGTTTATGCTTTTTTACTTCGATGTTGTGATAAACTATTACTTGTTCATGACAAGTTATATGATAGAGCTTTATGATAAAGTTTGTTTCTATTATAATAATAAGCATGATGCTACTATGTTTGTATTTTGTTTTTATCGACACCTCTCTCCCTAAACATGTGGACATGATTTTCGATATCGGCTTTCGCTTGAGGACAACTGAGGTCTAACCTTGGGGGAGTTGATACGTCCATTTTGCATCATGTTTTCCTACTATTATTACAATATTTTTATGCTTAATAATGATTTATGGAGTAATTCTAAGGCCTTTTCTCTCATAATATGCAAGGTTTACACAAAGAGGGAGAATACCGGCAGCTGGAATTCTGGACCTAAAAAAGCTACGTCAGAGATACTAATGACCCACAAGTATAGGGGGTCTATCATAGTCCTTTCTATAAGTGAGAGCGTCGAACCCAACGAGGAGCACAAGGAAATGACAAGCGGTTTTCAGTAAGGTATTCTCTGCAAGCACTGAAATTATCAGTAACAGATAGTTTTGTGATAAGATAATTTTTAACGGGTAACAAGTAACAAGTGTAACAAAGGTGAAGCAAGGTGGCCCAATCCTTTTTGTAGCAAAGGACAAGCCTGGGCGAACTCTTATATAAAGCAAAGCACTCCCGAGGACACATGGGAATTGCTTTCAAGTTAATTTTCATCATGCTTCATATGATTCGCGTTCGTTACTTTGATAATTTGATATGTGGGAGGACCGCTGCTTGGGTGCTGTCCTTACTTGGACAAGCCTCCCACTTATGATTAACCCCTCTCACAAGCATCCGCAACTACGAAAGAAGAATTAAGATAAATCTAACCATATGAAACATGTGGACCCAAATCAGCCCCTTACGAAGCAACACATAAACTAGGGTTTAAACTTCTATCACTCTAGCAACCCATCATCTACATATTACTTCCCAATGCCTTCAAGTAGGCCCAAATCATGATGAAGTGTCATGTAGTTGACGTTCACATAACACCACTAGAGAAAAGACAACATGCATCTCATCAAATATCGAACGAATACCAAATTCACATGATTACTTATAACAAGACTTCTCCCATGTCCTCAGGAAAAAACGTAACTACTCACAAAGAATATTCATGTTCATAATCAGAGGGGTATTGAATATCATTAAGGACCTGAACATATGATCTTCCACCGAATAAACCAACTAGCATCAACTACAAGGAGTAATCAACACTACTAGCAACCCATAGGTACCAATCTGAGGTTTTGAGACAAAGATCGTATACAAGAGATGAACTAGGGTTTGAGAGGAGATCGTGCTAGTGAAGATGTTAATGAAGATTGACCCTCTCTCGATGAGAGGATCGTTGGTGATGACAATGGCTTCGATTTCCCACTTCGGGAGGGAAGTTTCCCCGGCGGAACAGCTCCGCGGAGCCCTAGATTGCTTTTGCCCAAGTTCCGCCTCGAGACGGTGGTGCTTCGTCCCGAAAGCTTCCTTACGATTTTTTCTAGGTCAAACCCCTCAATATAGCAAAAGATGGGCACCGGAGACCTGACAGGGGGCCCACAAGCCCTAAGGGTGCGCCTAGGGTGTAGGGCGCGCCCCCTAGGCTTGTGGCCACCTGGTGGGTCCTCTCTGGTGTTTTCTTCGCCCAATATTTTTTATATATTCCAAAATAATTCTCCGTAAATTTTCAGGACTTTTGGAGTTGTGCAAAATAGGTCTCTCAGATTTGCTCCTTTCCAGTCCAGAATTCTAGCTGCCGGCATTCTCCCTCTTTATGTAAAATAAGAGATAAAAGGCATAAGTATTGTGCCATAATGTGTAATAACAGCCCATAATGCAATAAATATCAACATAAAAGCATGATGCAAAATGGACGTATCAACTCCCCCAAGCTTAGACCTTGCTTGTCCTCAAGTGAAAGCCTAAATCGATAATCATGTCCTCATGTTTAGAGATAATGGTGTCGATAAAATAAAATACGAACATGAGGGCATCATGATCGTCTTTAGAACAACAATATATATTGTCATATAATTTCTTATGCTAAAGTGACAATTCTATCACAAGGTAAAGTATGAATCAGAAACTTTATTGAAAACTAACAAACTATGATCTCAGTCATTGAAGCAATTGCAATTTATCATAATATCGGAGAGAGTCAAAGTAAGAGCTTTTGTATAGCAAGTCGACATACTCAACCATCTTTTAGTCTTTCACAATTGCTAACACTCACGCAATACTTATGAGTTCAAGGCCTCATTCAGACACAGAGAAAGACAGGGGCTTATAGTTTCGCCTCCCAACCTTTACCTCAAGGGTAATGTCAACAATAATACATTATGATAACCTACATCCGAGTGGATATATATATATATATGGATCTTTCCCCAACATATAGTGCTTGCCAAAAAGGAAAAAAGTGTAAAAAGGAAAGGTGAAGATCACCATGACTCTTGCATAAGGGTAGAAGGTAAAAGTAAAAGATAGGCCCTTAGCAGAGGGAAGCAGAGGTTGTCATGCGCTTTTATGGTTGGATGCACAAGATCCTAATGCAAAAGAACGTCACTTTGTATTGCCGCTTGTGATAAAGAACTTTATTATGCAGTCTGTCGCTTTTATTTCTTCCATATCACAAGTTCGTATGAAGCTTATTTTCTCCACACTAAAAGATCATACATATTTAGAGAGCAATTTTTATTGTTTGCACCAATGACAACTTACTTGAAGGATCTTACTCAATCCATAGGTAGGTATGGTTGACTCTCATGGCAAAACTGGTTTAAGGGATGTTTGGATGCACAAGTAGTATCTCTACTTGGTGTAAAGGATTTTCCTGGCGTAGGAGGGAAATCAAGCTCAACATGTTGGAGGATCCATGAAAATATAACTTCTATTCGGATATAAGAAATAAAGAAAACATAACTCATTATGTTGTCTTCCTTGTCCAACATCAACTTTTTAGCATGTCATATTTTAATGAGTGCCTACAATCACAAAAGATGTCCAAGATAGTATATTTATATGTTAAACCTCTCTTTCTTTATCACTTCCTATTAATTGCAACAATGACCAAAACTATGTTTGTCAACTCGCAACAAATTTTATTCATCATACTTCTTATATGTGAAGTCATCACTCTCCATAAGATCATTATATAATCTTTTTATTTCTTTTATTCTTTTTCTTATCCCTCAAGATCAAAGTACGAAAGCAAGCCCTCAACTCAAAACTACTCTTTATTATACAACTCTCGGACTCGATTACATAGAGGGAACATAAAGCAAAACTCAAAGCTACATCATACTAAAACTTTATTCTGCTAAATGGAGATGTAAACAAAAGGATCAAACTAAGAAAAAATGATAAAGGTAAAGATGTGATGGTGATACGATACCGGGACACCTCCCCAAGCTTGGCACAAGCCAAGGGGAGTGCCCATACCCATGTACTCAATTTTCCTTCTTCGGAGGTGGTAGTGCAATGTTCTTGGCAATAATACCCTTTAGGACGTGATTTTCTTCCTCGAGCCTATTGACTTGCTATTTGAGATCCATTATTTCTTACGGAGTTTTCCTGTGACGGCCAGAGCTACGATCACCCATGGATGCTTCCTGGCTGCGGGGGAAAAAGCAACACTCTTTTTCATATTATCATAAGAGAGAAATCTAGCATTATGAGGTATGACCGAATTCGGTATTGCTGAGCTCTGGAGTTCCTCCAATATGAATCCAGATCGAAGGCGAGAAGTAACTTCTTGATCCTCCTCCATGGCATCCACTCTTTTCAGGTCAGCCTCCATCTCTTCGCTATTTGCTCTTGGGTCCGGTATCGGGTGAGAAACGCGACTCTCCCCGACCGACTCTTGCGAAGACATCTTGCTCCAAATCTGTTGCAGAATTAGCTAAATACAAGAACAGAGGATTTTGCCGTGGCACGGTGGTCAAAACCTTCGGGAGTTTATATAATGAATTTTTATCAACCAAAAGGAGTGTACTACAAGAAAATGGAGTCCGGAGGGCACACGAGGTGGCCACAAGCCTGGTTGGCACGCCCGGTAGGGGGCGCCCCCAAGGCTTATCGCCTCCTTGTGCACTTTTCGGACTACTTTTTATTTTCCTAAATTTTTAAATATTCCAAAAAGGAGTAAAATTGCTTTTGGAAAAGTTTTGGAGTCGGTTTCTTACCGTACCACATACCTATTCCTTTTCGGAGTCTGGAACGTTCTCGTAGATATCCCTTATGTACTCCTCCGGTGTTATGGTATTAATAATATTGGTTTCAACATTTATGGGAGTACCTGAGATATAGTGTTTGATCCTTTGCCCATTTACTACCTTCGGGTTATTGCCTTCGGCGTTGTTGATTTTGATGGCACCAGAACGATAAACTTCCTCGATAATGTAAGGGCCTTCCCATTTAGAGAGAAGCTTTCCTGCAAAAAATCTTAAACGAGAATTGTATAGCAAGACATGGTCACCTACATTGAACTCATGCTTTTGTATCCTTTTATCATGCCATCGTTTAACTTTCTCTTTAAACAATTTGGCATTCTCATAGGCTTGGGTTCTCCATTCATCAAGCGAGCTAATGTCAAATAACCTCTTCTCACTGGCAAGTTTTTGAAATCATAGTTGAGCTCTTTGATTGCCCAAAAATCTTTATGTTCTAGTTCAAGAGGTAAGTGACACGCTTTTCCATAAACCATTTTATATGGAGACATACCCATAGGGTTTTTATAAGCAGTTCTATAAGGCCATAATGCATCATCAAGTTTCTTAGACGAATTCTTCCTAGATCTATTAACAGTCTTTTGCAAGATCAATTTTATTTCTCTATAACTCAACTCTACTTGACCACTAGACTGAGGATGATATGGAGATGCAATTCTATGGTTGACATCATACTTAGCAAGCAATTTACGGAAAGCACCATGAATAAAGTGTGAACCACCATCAGTCATTAAATATCTACGGACTCCAAACCTCGAGAAAATAACTTCTTTAAGCATTTTAATAGAAGTGTTATGATCAACACTACTAGTTGGAATAGCTTCTACCCACTTAGTAACATAATCAACAACAACTAAAATATGAGTATACCCATTAGAGGAAGGAAAAGGTCCCATATAATCAAAACCCCAAACATCAAATGGTTCAATAACAAGTGAATAATTCATAGGCATTTCCTAACGTCTACTAATATTACCAATTCTTTGACATTCATCACAAGACAATATAAACTTACGAGCATCCTTAAAAAGAGTAGGCCAATAAAAACCAGATTGTAATACCTTGTGTGCAGCTTGGTGTCCTCCGTAGGCATCGGTGTGACACTTGCGTAGGATCTGGTCCTGTTCATGCTCAGGTACACAACGTCTAATAACACCATCTACTCTTTCTTTATAAAGGTGTGGGTCATCCCAAAAGTAATGTCTTAAATCATAGAAGCTTTTCTTTTGTTGGTATGTGAAACTAGGTGGTATAAATTTGGCAACAATGTAATTAGCATAATCAGCATACCATGAGTACTATGAGAAGCATTTATGACAGCTAATTGTTCATCAGGAAAGCTATCATCAATAGGTAGTGGGTCATCAAGAACTTTTTCTAACCTAGACAAGTTGTCTGCTACGGGGTTCTTAGCTTCCTTTCTATCAATAATATGCAAATCAAATTCTTGTAGCAAGAGAACCCATCTAATAAGTCTAGGTTTAGCATCTTTATTTTCCATAAGATATTTAATAGCAGCATCAGTGTGAACAGTTACTTTGGAATCAACAATATAAGATCTAAACTTATCACAAGCAAACACAACTGCTAGAAATTCTTTTCCAGTAGTAGCATAATTTCTTTGAGCACGGCCTAGGGTTTTACTAGCATAATGGATAAAATTCTATTTCTTATCAACTCTTTGTCCTAGAACAACACCAATAGCATAATCACTAGCATCAGACATAATTTCAAAGGGCAGGTTCCAGTTTGGTGGTTGAACAATAGGTGCAGAAATTAAGGCTTTCTTAAGTATTTCAAATGCTTCTACACAATCATCATCAAAAACAAATGGAACGTCTTTTTGCAAGAGATTAGTGAGAGGCCTAGAAATTTTAGAGAAGTCTTTAATAAATCTCCTATAGAAACCAGCATGACCAAGGAAACTTCTTATACCTTTGATATCTTTAGGACACGGCATTTTTTAATAGCATCAACTTTAACTTTCTCAACTTCAATACCTCTTTCGGAGATTTTATGCCCCAAAACAATACCTTCATTAACCATAAAGTGGCAATTCTCCCAATTCAAGACAAGATTAGTTTCTTCACATCTCTGCAAAACTCGATCAAGGTTGCTTAAGCAATCATCAAAAGAGGTTCCGTAAACGGACAAATCATCCATGAAAACCTCAACAATCTTTTCACAAAAGTCAGAGAATATAGTAGTCAGACATCTTTGAAAGGTAGTAGGTGCATTACATAAACCAAAAGGCATACGTCTATAAGCAAAAGTACCAAAAGGGCATGTAAAAGTAGTTTTTTCTTGATCCTCTTGTGACACGGGTATTTGGGAAAACCCAGAATAACCATCTAGAAAGCAAAAGTGTGTATGTTTTGATAGTCTTTCTAGCATTTGATCAATAAAAGGTAGAGGGTAATGATCTTTTATAGTAGCTTTGTTTAGTTTTCTAAAATCAATTACCATTCTATAACCTGTAACAATTATTTGTGGGATCAATTCATTTTTATCATTAGGAACAACAGTAATACCTCCCTTCTTAGGGACACAATGAACGAGACTTACCCATCTACTATCAGCAACAGGATAAATTATACCTGCTTCCAGAAGCTTTAGTATTTCATTTCTTACCAGTTATTTCATCTTTGGATTTAAGCGTCGTTGTGATCAACAACTGGTTTAGCATCAAGCTCCATATTAATTTTGTGCTGACATAGAGTGGGACTAATGCCCTTAAGATCATCCATAGTATATCCTATAGCTGCACGGTGCTTCTTCTGAGTTTTCAATAATTTTTTTTCTTCATGCTCTGAAAGGTTAGCACTAATAATAAGAGGATATATCTTCTTCTCATCAAGATAAGCATATTTCAGAGTATCAGGTAGTCGTTTAAGGTCGAACAAAGGATCACTCTTGGGTGGTAGAGGATCTCCAAGAGTTTCAATAGGAAAATTGTGTTTCAAGACAGGAATTTGTTTAAAGAATATTTCATCTAATTCCTTTATTTCATTCAAAAACATATCATTTTCATGGTCTAGAAAATATTGTTCTAAAGGATCAGTAGGAGGCACAACAATAGAAGCAAGACCAATAATTTCGCCTTTACTAGGAAATTCTTTGTCATGGGGTTGTCTACGAAATTTGGAGAAATTAAACTCATGAGACACATCCCCAAAACTTACACTAACAGTTTCTTTCTTGCAATCTATTTTAGCATTAACAGTGTTCAAGAAAGGTCTACCAAATATAATGGGACAAAAATTATCTTGTGGGGAACCAAGAACTAGAAAATCAGCAGGGTATTTTATTTTCCCACACAAGACTTCAACATCTCTAACAATTCCAATTGGTGATATAGTATCTCTATTGGCAAGCTTAATAGTAACATCAGTATCTTCTAATTTAGCAGGTGCAATATCACTCATAATTTCTTGATATAAAGTAAAGGGAATTGCACACACACTAGCACCCAAATCACATAGGCCATGATACCAATGATCTCCTATTTTAACAGAAACAACAGGCATGCCAACAACAAGTCTATGTTTATCTTTATCATCGGGTTTAGCAATTCTAGCAGCTTCATCACAGAAATAAATAACATGTCCATCAATATTATCGACCAAGAGATCTTTAACCATAGCAATACTAGGTTCAACTTTAATTTTTTCAAGGGGTGTAGGTGTTCTAGTATAGCTCTTACAAACCACAGCTGAAGCTTTAGCATGATCATTTATCCTAAAAGGGAAAGGTGGCTTTTCAATATAAGCAGTAGGAATAACAGGATCAACACTATAAGTAATAATTTCTTCTTCAACTTTAATAGGTTCTACTAATTTCACTTCAATGGGAGTATGATACTTAAACCACTTATCCTTAGGGAGATCAACATGAGTAGCAAATAATTCACAAAAGAAGCTACTATCTCAGAGTCAAGTCCATATTTAGTGCTAAATTCATGAAAAGCATCGGTATCCATAAAAGATTTTAACACAATCAAACTTAAGGTTTATACCTGAATCCTCACCTTCGTCGAGTTCCCAATCTTCGGAGTTGCATTTAATTCTCTCCAGTAAATCCCATTTGAATCCAATAGTCTTCTTCATAAAAGAACCAGTACAAGAAGTATCGAGAATGGATTAATCATTACGAGAAAGCCGAGCATAAAAGTTCTGAATAATAATTTCTCTTGAGAGCTCAGATTGGGGCATGAATATAACATTGACTTAAGCCTCACCCCAGCTTGAGCAATACTCTCTCCTTCACGAGGCCAAAAATTATATATATAATTCCGATCATGATGAACCAGATGCATAGGATAAAACTTCTGATGAAATTCCAATTTCAATCGGTTGTAGTTCCAAGCTGCAATATCATCACATAGCCTATACCATGTCAATGCCTTTCCCTTCAAAGATCGAGGGAATACCTTCTTCTTGACTTCACCCTCGGGCAAACCTGCAAGCTTAAATAATCCACAAACTTCATCCACATAGATTAGATGCATACCAGGATGTAGTGTTCCATCTCCTGCATAAGGATTAGCTAGCAGTTTCTCTATCATACCCGAAGGAATTTCATGATAAATATTTTTAGTAGGTTGAGGGGCAACCCTTTGCTCCTCCGGTCGAGGTGAAGATCCCCCGAACAAACCCCTCAAAGGATGATGTTCCATAGTAACAAGTGACAGTAAATTTCAGCACGTAATATAAATGTTTCCTTACCAAAGGCGCTTCACTTCCCGGCAACGATGCCAGAAAAGAGTCTTGATGACCCACAAGTATATGGGATCTATCGTAGTCCTTTTAATTAGTAAGAGTGTCGAAACCAACGAGGAGCAGAAGGAAATGACAAGCGGTTTTCAGTAAGGTACTCTCTGCAAGCACTGAAATTATCGGTAACAGATAGTTTTGTGATAAAATAATTCGTAACAGGTAACAAGTAACAAGTGTAACAAAGGTGCAGCAAGGTGGCCCAATCCTTTTTGTAGCAAAGGACAAGTCTGGACGAACTCTTATATAAAGCAAAGCACTCCCGAGGACACATGGGAATTACTGTCAAGTTAGTTTTCATCATGCTCATATGATTCGCGTTCGTTACTTTGATAATTTAATATGTGGGAGGACAGGTGCTTGGGTGATGTCCTTACTTGGACAAGCCTCCCACTTATGATTAACCCCTCTCGCAATCATCTGCGACTATGAAAGAAGAATTAAGATAAATCTAACCATAACATGAAACATGTGGATCCAAATCAGCCCCTTACGAAGCAACACATAAACTAGGGTTTAAGCTTCTGTCACTCTAGCAACCCATCATCTACTTATTACTTCTCAATGCCTTCCCCTAGGCCCAAATCATGGTGAAGTGTGATGTAGTCGACGTTCACATAACACCACTAGAGGAAAGACAACATACATCTCATCAAAATATCGAACGAATACCAAATTCACATGATTACTTATAACAAGACTTCTCCCATGTCGCTCGTGAAGAGTGACGCGGCGGCCCCCAGACTTTTAGGACATCAAGCAGATGGCCATTGATTTCGGTGTAGCAGAAAAAAAACAGATGTTCAGTTCTCCAAAATGAAGATGTGCAGATTGGTTGTTGTTAGATACATCACAAATTTAAAACAACTAATTTGGGACGGAGGTAATATATTAAACTCATAGCCTAGCGGACATTTTTTTTTTGCAGGGAAAACTTCCGGTCTATTCATCAACTGTCAAGATAGTACAAAGAACACCAGAAGTAAAAAAATACATACATGTCCGTAGACCACCTAGCGAAGACTACAAGCACTGGAGCGGGTCGAAGGCGCGCCGCTGTCATCACCGCTCCCCCATTGGAGCCAGGCAAACCTTGTTGTACTAGACAGTCGGGAAGTCATCGTGCTAAGGCCCCATAGGACCGACGCACCAGAACAGCAACCGCTGTCGATGAAGAGAAGCGTAGATTGAAAGGATCCAACCTGTAGACATATGAACATAGACGAAGCAAAGACCGGATCCATGTGGATCCACCGAAGACAAACACCGACCGAATCCCACGAGATCCGCCAGAGAAAAACCTCCACACGCCCCCCGACGATGCTAGAAACACCATCGGGACAAGGGCTAGACGGGGAGAATCTTATTCCATCTTCAGAGAGCCGCCGCCGCCATCGCCTTCTCTCCAAGCAGGACACAAACCCTAATAAAACTCAAAAAAGTATCAAACAATGGAGCCCTCCCGCCGGCAAAGGCCGGGATCCATGGCGCCTCCATGGCCCTAAGACACAGAAGATGAGGTAGACCGCCGGCGGTGCCGGCGGAAGGCACAAGAAACCCTAGGGCGGTTGGGTGCACAGGCAAGCCGCCAAAGGGTGCTTTGAACGAACCGCTTTTGTTATCGTTTCATAATGTAGTGCATATAATTTTTTTCAAAGTCAAACATTACAAACTTTGATCATATTTATAGACAAAAATATGCACATTTAAAGTACCAAATGTATATCATTAGATACATCATCAGTTATATTTTTCATGTTATATATGTTTGGAATTGTATATATAAACAGTTGTCTCTGTTAACTTGGTTAAAGTTTGCTTAGTTGAATTTTTTAGACGAACAGAGGGAGGGAGTACCAATCGTCCCCAGCAGACATTATTTAACTACCATAGTTGGGGTACTCTTTTGTTTTAGGGAAGATATCCGATGACTAGTTTGGCGCATAGAAAAGCAAAAGCACGTGGGGTCAAAGCCATCCCTTCGATTTGCAATTGCAACCCCCACCCGTCTCCTCTCCCGTCGCCATCGAAGACCATTTCGTTTGACTGATACGACCACCCATCACGCATGCCTAGTTAGTGTAACTGTAACTCCGTTCACAAACTTGGCACGTAGTAGTAATCCGTAGTCTTCACACACATCGTTTTCTGCTTCTTCTCTTCCTACCCTTCACAGCGTAAAACCAACATTTAAGTTCAGAAACAACAGCCGAAACTTAAGTTGGAGGAAGGTTGGTGAAATTCATCGTGTGTTCTCCTTGGTGGCGCCATGCAGCCTGCCATTCTCTTCTCGCGTCAAACCATTCCGCGTCGGTTTTATTGACTTTACCAGTGGCGGCTTTGTGCCGCGCGGTGCCTCCTTTCCCCTCGTGGTTCGAGCTGCCGAGCGAGGTGGACGCACGCGCATGGAGGAAACAAGGCCGCCACGAGGCTGAAATCGTAGCAGAGCTTTCGTTCTCCGGGGAAATGGGTTGCCTCGGCCGCTTCAGGAGCAAGATCAGGGCAGGCAAGGGCAAGAGACCGCACGGGAGGCCGGTGCCGGGGCCGGGCGCGTCGTTCACTTCCGAGGCCACCTGCTCGACGGCGTCCTCGTCGGCCGCGGCCACGGCCACGAGCCAGTCCCAGTCCCAGGACTCGGGCGCGACCGTGCGGCCCGGCGGGAGCAAGTCGTCGGGGTCGGCCTCGTCGGCGCGGAGCATCCCGGAGCTGTACGAGGAGCGGGGCGCCAGCAGCCTGCGCGAGTTCGGCCTCCGGGAGCTCCACGCCGCTACCAGCGACTTCAGCCGGCTGCTCAAAATCGGCGAGGGCGGGTTCGGGAGCGTCTACAAGGGGGTCGTCCGCCTGCCCGGTGGCCCTGCCGGCGGCACCGTGGTGGCCATCAAAAGGCTCAACACCAGCGGCCACCAGGTTCTCCATTTCTGTTTCCATGGTTGAAATTAGGAATTTCATTCGGCGGTGTTATTCTCTTGTTTCATGTTCTTCGTCGTCATAGGCTGATTCAGTGTAAGATCTAGCCCGGATTTAACCCTACAGTTTACTAGTACTACTTGCCAATTGCGATTTATAGTAGCAGCTCTTCGCATGCTGGCTTCCACAATTGTTTCAGTTGTTGGAGTAGTTCATTGATCTCTGTGGCTGCAATCCTTCTGATGATATGCAATATGAGAATATAATGAAACATCTGTGCAGTGTGAATTCTGCCAACTATATATGTGGTTGTATGCCTTCAGTATTATTGCATTGTAGTATCATTGTATTATCTGGCTATTTGCTACTAGGAGCCAAGGATTCATTCAGTATTTGTATTTGACTTCCTTTTGTCTCACTACCAAACTTGATCAGGGCCATAAGCAATGGCTGGCAGAAGTTCATTTTCTAGGGGTTGTCGAGCACCCGAACCTCGTCAAGCTCGTCGGTTACTGTGCTGCCCGTAACGAAAGAGGTCCTCAGAGGCTGCTTGTCTACGAGTTCATGACGAACAAAACCCTGGATGATCATCTATTCAATCGAGCGTACCCTGTTCTTCCATGGGGCGTCAGGCTGGAAATAGTATTTGGTGCTGCTCAAGGTTTGATGTATCTCCATGAAGGGTTGGAGGTTCAGGTACAGTTTGCCAACTTTCCACAACATTCTTTCTGTGTGAGAAATGAGAATACTGCATTATTGTAGGACAGGAGTGAGGCCAATGATGTATGACTATCTACAACATATTTTGGAACTTGAACGATACCTGATTTGCAAATAACAGGGAGTGAAAAATGCATAAATTCGTGCAGTACCACATCATATCGGTAAATGCTGGAATTTTTGTAATTCAGTTAATTCATCATATTAATAAATCTAATCGATCTGATCATAACTTGGATGGATACAGTACTCATTCCTTTTGCTTCAACTACCTTTGCAAGTTAAAACGTTTGTGCTAAAGCATTAATTTCTGGATTGAACAATGTTGTGCAGTTATCAACTAATTGAAGCACATAGTTGAGAGAAAATGGATGCCATGAATATTATTTCCTAGTACTATTTTTGAAGGGAAGGATTTTCAAACAAGTGTTATCTCCAACCTTCAAGGTTTTGATTTTGCTTAGAAAAATAGAATAGACATGTCATCATTTTTATGATTATATTTCATGGAAATTTTTAGATCATATATCGTGATTTCAAAGCTTCCAATGTTCTGCTGGATGAGGAGTTTAGACCGAAACTTTCAGACTTTGGATTAGCGAGGGAAGGGCCATCAGCAGACCAAACTCATGTGTCTACAGCGGTACGTGTTAATTTTACTTCAGAGCAAGATAACAGAGTTTCCTCATGCTCCATTCACGCATTCAAGAATAATTCCTTATGATAACTCGCTCTATCGTAATCAGGTTATGGGGACCTATGGTTATGCGGCTCCAGACTACGTTGCGACAGGTCATCTCACCACCAAGAGTGATGTTTGGAGTTTTGGAGTAGTACTCTATGAGATCCTCACCGGACGACGTTCTATGGAAAAGAACCGCCCCAAGAATGAGCAGAAACTGCTGGAATGGGTAAAGCAGTATCCTGTCGGAAGTAAGCAGTTCAGCAAGATTATAGACACAAGACTCGAAGGCCGTTACTCTAGGCAGGGAACTAGAGAAATTGCCAAGTTGGCCAACACCTGCCTTGCGAAGCGCTCAAGGGACCGTCCAACGATGAGACAGGTGGCTGACAGCCTAAAGCAAGTGATGCAGCTCAAGCAGTTGGATGGTGAAAGTGTCGCATCAGGGGGCAACTCGCCACCTCATGATGTCCTGGGTAAGCCAACAGCAGACGATATTGCCGTGGCTTCAGCAAGGCGGCGGATGCTTCACCTTGCTGCTCTAGGTGAAAATGGAAACAGCATCGCAAGGAGGAGATTCATGTTCATGAAGGCTGCCGCTGCTCCAACTCCGACGTGATCTTCTGTAACAATTAATGGCCTAGACTCCGTGTACATTGTAATGCGTCTATGAAGAAAAATCCATTAATGGTGATTTTTCCTCCTTATCAGTGTACACAACCTTTAGAAGATCTAATGTTTTGTTTACTTCTCTTCATACGTAGTTCTTTAGGTTGAGTTGCATATTTGGAACTTGAGAGTTCCTGATGTGAAGGGTTGTTTATAGTACCAATGTAGGTATGAAATGTAAGTCTGGTTTCTATGTTTTACCGTGTATCCAACCTTGCAAGGTAGACATTGAAAATGGTGGCGTCTTGTTTCTGCAGTTGCTAGCCATATATTTGAGGTCCGATATCGGTAAATGGCACTTTGCAGATGGTACCTTAGGTATGAAAAATAATTTTGTGCTATATTATTGACTGCTTATTTTCAACATGCCAACATGTGAAAGAGATATTATGTATATACCTCCTCCTTCAACATATGGATTTGTCAATTCTTCACTTTTGACAAGTAAATTAACCTAAAGATTAATGAATAAGCGCTTTGAGTTCCTACTTGTACAAGTTCATTTCATGCTTCCCATTCTTGATAGCATAAAACAAAAACTTATGTGATGTTATTTTGAACTCTTATGCCAAAGTAAGCATGCCCTCTTCGACATGTAAAATGATATTTCTTAATTAACATCTGGCATAACTTTTATTTTGTCTGCTAGAAGAAGAAAGGAACAGATACGAAGTACTTCCTCTGTAACTTGATGTAATTTGAACTGCAAAAATGTCTTACATTAAGTTAAAGAGGTAGTATTACCCAACGACAAAATATATTTTAAATTAGCATCCTGTAGTCATGTCTTGATCAGAGAAACATCATATAGTGCATCTTGTAACACGGCAGCAAATTATTAAACATCACATTTTTTTCAGTCGAGGAAAATGAGTTGAATATGTACATCAGTAGCTTAACAAAATGACCAGCAATCTAGAAACAGAGACTGCTGGTCTTCAGCATGTGGCCACCAAAACCATCAATGTTCTGCGACAGGGAAAGCTGATCCGATCTTGTTAACCCCCATCCTGTAGCACTTGATGTTCATCGCATATGGACCCACATGGACATGGTTATTTTCCTCTCCAGCGAAGAAGCAGAGTGTGTAGAGTGCAATCTCAAACTCAGGACTGACACCAACCAATGTGCTGGATACAGATTTCAGCAAGCCATGCCACTCAAACTGACAGGTGAGTAGCTGCGTCTCAGAGCCTGGCTGCAGACAAGCAATTCAGCATATGATCTTTTAAGACCCATACGAGTTATGATATAAACATATGCCATGTATGTTCAGATCATAGACTCACCAGGTCCCCGCATTTCCTTGGAAATATGTACCCTTGGTAATCAACATTGCCTTTGGATTCTTCCAGGTAAAACTGCATATTAGTCACGCAACACCATGATAACATGTCTTTCAGATAATGGAACCGTGCTGCTGAAATAATACAATAGCTTGCCTGAATCCAGTTGTGGTGTGGAAGTATGTGACCTCTTTCTCACCTCGATACCGCCCCTTGATCTCTCCTACAAAGACATGCTCAAAGGCAGAAGAGCTACCAGAGCTACCAGAGCATCCACCCCTTCCATACAAATCAACATTTTCTTGAAGTCCTCCTGGTCCTGAGACGTGGTTCCCTTCAGCACCAGATACCGGTCTAAGTATTTGATTGGTGCACTTCTAGCAATCTCCTCAATAAGAGCAGCTTCTTCATTCTTGTCCTGCTGGGTGACTAATTCCTTGTATCCTTGGCGTGGGTTGTAGTTGTGAAGAAGTGCACAAAAGCGAGAGTATGTAGGCCTCCGCAGCACGTCATCCTCAGCCAGCTGAACAAGTTTTCAGATGCCATGTCACCCTTCTGATAAACCTTCTTCCCTTGGCCACATTCGATTCTGTAGTCGTTACCAGGGAGGAGACGGTTCAGGTCAAGCTCCCATAGCCGACAGCATGCTTTTGACAAATGATTGAGCTCCTCCCTGCTAGGCTCTACATTTAGACCATGGCGGAGCTGACTAACATCCTCAGAGTATTCTTGTTCAGAAGGTGGTCTTTTGTATCGCTTCCATTCCTCGGAGTTCTTCATACAGTCAATAGAAGTTCAGTATCCATGAAAGAGAATCTTATAAATTACTGATATAGCTACGACTCCCATCCTTCCAATCAGGATTTTCAAATGGTATGCAACTTTCAGTTGATACTATCAGATTTTTTTTCGAACACGCGTCATTTGCATTAGAAGAAAGGCTGCCAAAATGGGGCTAAGCTACACAACCACCAACAGTGACGCCAACCGAACTGAAAAAGCAGGAACAAACGTCAATAGAAACTAGAAGGCCGACTAAACTATGTACAAGGTACAAACCAGCAATAAAGCTCTAGAGCAGATTGATCTCGGGCTGGGCATTTTTTCTTGTTGTTGTTGAGGAATCTCGGGTTGGGCATGATATTGTTAGTCTAACTATTTAACGAGAACACTTGTATAGCAATATAGATAGGGGAATGATTAGAATCATCCGGTCGATTCTACGCCATGCGTCCGCCACGTCCACTGCTAACCACATGTCAGACCAGTCCCACACACCGCAAGTCTTAGGATTTTGCAACATCGTTCATGTGTCTGAAATATGGGGAATATTGCAGTGGTAACACCACGGTGCCGATGCGGGTGATATTTCTTTTTGCAATATATGTCTTCTGCAACACAAACTTTGTTACAAATGTCTTCTGCAACATGAACTTTGTTGCAAAAAAGTTCTAGAACACAATCTATGTTGCAAAAGTGGCAAAAGTGAAGAACGACGCTCGGCGCTAAATTGTGCCAGATCTGATGGCTCGCGAGACGGCAGGTCTTTTAAGAAGATCTGCTGGCCGACGCATAGCACGCCACATATAGATATTATTATAACTTATAAGAATATCTATAGATATTATTATAACTTATAAGAATATTTTTAATTGTTTTGGTAGGCGTGAACCAGGCCACTTTGCCTTCTCCCTTTCTCCTCTTCATCCTTTTTTTTCTTCGTTTTGTCTTTCATTCCCTTTCCTCTAAGGCTCTAACTGTGTTGTTCTCAGGCCTTTCTTCAGACTAATATGTTAGAAGTGCCTAAGGATGAGACATAGAGTGTAGGCGTGTGTAGGTGGTAAGTTGAGCCTTAATCCCTGTAATACCAAAGCCTGAAAAACTTTCTCTCATTCTTAACGCATTAACACGCAAAACTCTTGCGTGTTCCGAAAAAAAATACTACTCCAAAGCATGTCCGAGATCGGTCCAACTTGAGCTTCTAACATATAAATATTGACAATTGAACATTATAACCAATAAGGATCTGCAGCAAGGGGAAATTAATGTTGGAAAACCAACCCGTTTCCTTTCAGTAATGACTAAATTTATTTATATCAGCAGAATAAGATAGGAGCAAATCGTATGTCGAATATTAACTCGCTAGAAATCAAGCAATAGGAGAGTAAAACGGGCAAATAATTCTCATACAGTAAACATAATTAATTGGGTACCTGTTGTGCTCTTCTACATTTCAAGGTCTGCTGATGCAGCTTGCGGTCCTGCCAGACTCCGCCCTTCGTTTCACCCGTCTCACCCTAAACATGACGAACACATGACAATCAGACAATGGAATGGGAAGGGCTCCTAGGCCCTAGCCTCTAAGTACTCGAATGCCAAAGCAAAAGCAGTGCAACCAGAATACCAGATTGTGCTGTTGAGTGGATGTGGGCGTATAATGCCGGTGCTGCGTGGGTCTCCTATCATCTTCCGCCCTCTCCCGCCTCTCCTATTGCTTCTCCTCGGATACTACATGCAACAAGCGAATAAGAGAACATATATAGCCCGACGACCCCACAACCGAACTCTCTTTCCCTACAGCCTACATAGCCATTATATCAAACAGCACGCGAGTACCTCGGCCCACGTCGGCCGGGCTCTCTCCTGGCGGTCCCCTTCCCCTGGAGCGGCAGCGGCACGGTTGGCCGCCCTAGACGCGGCGTCCTCAGCCCCGCCGTGCGTGGCGCCAGACAAGCCATTCACGAGACCGTCACCGTCCATGGCACCCGATCTCCCGCCCTGGCTCCCCGTCCTTCAGCGCTATAGATTTGAACCGAGGAACGATGGGAACGAGTGATATGATTGGTCCCCGGAATTTCCATGGGAGGGAGGGGACGTCACCCATCGATCGGTGGGCGGTGGATGCATCGGGTGATTCTAGTTTGAGGTAGCAAGGGGGAAGGCGCGGACGTCGGGCGCGCGCGCAGCCGCTTGTATCTTGCGTCACACATCCACATATCTCAAATCCAGATTCTCAATGCAATCCATGCATGTTGACCATATGATAAAAATTGTCCGAATTCAACGGTTCGATACAAAACAAAGTAAATCATAATTCAACAAATCGGGCATGCCAAAATGAATTCCATGTCCGTGTGTGATGGATGGATTGCTTGTCGGATCACTGTCTGGACGCCATCCATGCCGCCTGCTTCGAGGCCATGCTTCCTGCTCCGCCTGCATCCTTGTCGCATGCTCCGCATGCATCCTTATCGCAGTCTTCATTGCGGCGGTCGGGGACGGGCTGGACGACATCTAGGGCGGCGGGTTGGGACTGGTGGTGAGGAAGGGAAGCAAGGGTGGCGGACTGCGAGGGCTCGTGCCCTGGGAAGGTAGGAGGACAGCGGGAGGAGGAGAAATGGTTTGATGGATTTGGTGCAATTGTAGTGGGGTAGGGCTGTTGGGCGACGTGGCGGGCATGCCCGGCGCCCCCATATTCGCCCCATATTTGGGCTGGATACGAGGGATGCCGGTCAGTGCGGTCATTTGAGGCCAGTTTAAGGAGCCCGTCTGGGTCGATTTTTGTGACCGGTCAGTGACCGGGCCGTCCGCCCGGGCGTTTGAAGCGGGTTTGAGGCCCCCACTGTAGATGCTCTCAGGCTGTTGCGGCCAAGGAGGCCAAGACGTTCCGTTTTGGCTCGTTTGAAAGCTAGGAGAATGTCTTGGTCTTTGAATTTGGTCACCCTTGAAAACGCGAATCCTATTTTCCCTCATGTGATTTCCTGGAAGCTCTCCTTCTCAAACTAGAGGATATCAGGGGCGTCGCTGCGGGAATTGGTTGATGAAACTTTGGGTTGATAATATGAAAACCAAAATGACTTATTTATATTTAGTTGTGTATAGTCGTAAGAATATTTATTGAATACAAGTAGAAATTTGGTTGAGAAACATTTCCCCGTGCATGGTTGAATGTTGTGTTGAGTCATTTCTCATGCATGATTCATGTTGAAGTAGGCCTTAACCCATTATTAATTGTATGGTGAGGTGATGTGCTTGCTTGTTGAGATAAACAAGTTAGTGGGGCTGATTCTCTTAGGTATATAGGATCCAGAGAGCTGTTTTAGAGGGACGCGACACTTTTTCTCAAGATATAATTTGACACATTGGTAATGGCCAAACCACCCATATATGGCAACAAAACTGGTTACCCAGAGGTCAGAACATGCAACCCATTACAAATGTTGTTATTAATCCTTCACAAATGGTGGGTGAACTAATACAGGCCAATGCGGAGTGGGACAGGCCTAGAATTTATGAGGTATTTATACTCACAGATGCAGAAGCCATCCTACCAATTCCACTGATGCGTCTCCAACGTATTTATAATTTTTTATTATTCAATACTATTATATTATCTGTTTTGGATGTTTTATATGCGTTAATATGCTATTTTATATTATTTTTGGGACTAACCTGTTAACCTAGAGCCCAGTGCCAATTTCTGTTTTTTCATTGTTTTTGAGTTTTACAGAAAAGGAATATCAAACGGAGTCCGAACGGAATAAAACTTCCGCGATGATTTTTCTTGGACCAGAAGACACCCAGAAGACTTGGGGAGAGGGCCAGAAGAGTCCCGAGGGCTCCACAAGCCCTCAAGGCGCGCCCCCTGGCTTGTGGGCCCCTCGGGAGTCCACCGACCTCCGTCTCAGCTCTATAAATCCTAAAATATTCCATAACCACCAGAAGCGTTCACCAAAATACTTTTCTGCCGCCACAACCTTCTGTTCCCGTGAGATCCCATCTTGGGTCCTTTCCCGGCAATCTGCCGAAGGGGAATTCGATCACGGAAGGCTTCTACACAACTCTATTGCCCTTCCGATGAAGCATGACTAGTTTACCACAGGCCTACGGGTCCATAGCTAGTAGCTACATGGCTTCTTCTCTCTCTTTTGTGAGAACTCGGAATTTACTTCCAGACCCTCCTGTGTATATTTGTCAACCCCAGGATCATTGTTGACAACACAGTGAAATGATATCGTTGCAGAATACGTAAAAGCATTACAAGTAGTATATTTGTCACAAGACATACCTAGTAAGATGTCTCATGACATTTACAACTAGAAAACAGCGGAAAGTAAAATGCGTAGTGACTCCATCTCAGCCATAGGCAGTCGATGTAGTCCACGTGACCTCACTCCTACGGATCGCCATAGTAGTCGTAGTCATCACCTTCGTCTTCATGGATATCTGTTGTTCAAAAAAAATTATTGCCATGAGTACATTACGTACTCAACATGCCTCCCTCGGGGAAGGTCCTAATAGCTACATGTGGCTTCAAAGGAAGGTTGTATGGCTCATTTGCATAAAGCTAATTTTGTTTGACAAATAAAGTAGTTGGATAAAAGCAGTTTTAGATGAAAACATGTTTATCTCCAGAACAACTTTCATCAAGTGAGGATCCTCGCTCAACTCACGTCCTTCATAGGTTTCAACAATAGGGCAAAGAGGGAATAAGCAAGACAGGTCATGTATGTCAAGAAATATTCATGTGCCGTCCATGACCGTGGACACGACTATTCGAATAGTTTTACACTCTGCAGAGGTTGTACACTTTACCCACACGACACAATCCCGACTTGTTGCCACCAGTGGCCGCTGGCGTAGTACACCATTTGGTATACCAACAGGAAGATTGTGACGAGGTCTTTCATTAGACCAAACTTATTGTGCCAAGCCCACTAGGTTTCAACACGGAAGTAACCGCAGTTCACAGTCCGGGCCCCCCTTTTGTGCCGAGGATACTCCTCGCAAGGCAGCTATCCCGTCTGCGATACGGCGATGACGATAGTAAGAGTGAACTAACTAATTAACCAAGCCAGTGCCCATATAGCATGTGGCTGTACTGTTATCACAATCTTCAAATCCAAGACTTATTAGGCCTCATGCGGCACGGACGACTGATTGCCCCCTACAACTCGTGAAGGGCGGCCAATCGCTCCTTCAATCCTTGATTCAGCTGTCGCCCGCGCCAGTACTCAGATGGTAAGTTTCACCCAGAGTAGAAGAGGATAGAGAAGGTCAACAAGGGCCAACAGGCCTAGCTCAGCGTTAAGTTTCAACTGTCAATGACTCAGAGGTCATTCAACAAGGCACCTATAGGGTGATAAGCATGGCTAAGCATTTCTACTCTAATGGAACCTTATACTTCTACTCAGGTGTCAAGTAAATAGGCGACAAGCGGATCAAGGTAATGTGTCAATCGACACGCTAGCTACGAGAATTAAAATAGCATGCACATAACAACAATAAAACTCAATGCAATTTTGTAAACCATATGATAAGTATGATCGAAGAAGGAGGCATGCCTTCGTTGTTGAGTCCTTCTTCGATAACCTGATTTTGTCCTTCTCCAACATCGTCACTCCCTACTCTTCGTAACGATAGCATATGAAAATCAAATAAATACCAAAGCAATAAATTACAAATTAATAACATCCAAAACAACAATAGGAGTGGATGGATAGCAAGATATTGATCGGATGGTGATTCCAAAAGGAGATAGCGTGATAGGGAGGTAAGATAAAGGATTCAATGAAGTGACATGGTTTAGGTTAACACAGATAAGGAAGGCTTGGCGATCAAGACTAACGTTCCAATACGAACTATGGTACTAACCACTAGTAGTACCCACTACAAATCACACCTAACTATATAACAAAAGCAATGGTATCAACACACATGAAAAGGAACTGTCCTATGCATTTAACTACACAAACACAACATGACATGATAAACCTAAAAGTTAACCACAAATAAATATTTAGATAAAATATGATCACTCCATTATACCAAACCATTTCGTTTGTCAAACAATTAACAAGAAACTATATAACACATGGAACAGATGGATGAACAACTATCCTAGACATGGTATGATTAAGCGTAATAATCGACCACAAATAAATATTTGGATGAATCCAAATATGTATAATGGTTAACAACAAGCAAGTACTAAACCCCAACCATGACTGCTATTGGTAAGCATTTGTATAACAAAAGATAAACCAATAACTATGGTACAAACTGATTAAACAACTTAACAATAATACACATCTCACCCACGGCATGTGAGTATAGGATCATAAAGATATATTTACTAATAACACAAGCATTCAACATACAAGTACTCATGAGAAAATACAAAACTATTACATGGTCTTAATAATAAAGAACAACTGATATCAATAACCACTAGCATTAATATTATCACCACATGCTTACAATAACAAAGCATGATGCACACACTGAGTGTGTGATCAAAGCACAACTTAATCACATGACCTATGACTCGTCCTAAGTATATGAGTCATAGCAACAAGTATTAAAACACTCAAAAGACTAATATGTAATGAAGTTAAACATCTATAAGGAAGAACTAAACTAAGCAACTATAACACACGCAACATCATAAGACATGAAAGATTACTTGCATGAAATATGTCTAGGCATATCATAATGCAATAGAAAGGTAAACAAAATATATCAAAGGCTAGGCATACAACAATGCAATAACAAGATACAAATGTATAACGCTAAGTATGAATGATCATCACACGGAATGCCAAAGTATGAAACCAACAGAATACAACTCACAACAATAAGATAACTTAGTTGATATCAACTAACATGAATATCAAGAATGGCAAGAGCACATAAGCTTACATACTAGTTATGACAAATAAGCACACCGAGTAAGCAATTAGCATGCAAGCAAGTGAACATCTATGCCATGGCATCAACAACATCAAGCAATGAGATATCATAGCAGGAATAACAAAGATGACTTGCATTACCTATCTAGTACCACTTACACTTGCAACGACATAGGATACAGAACTACGCGTGATATCATCAAACTACTATCATGTATACCTACCAAGTAAGGTATAACCAAAAGCATAAATATAAGATGAAAGCTAGCAACTGTATAACACATGGTAGGCATATAATCAAAAATATGCATTCTACTTTGAGTAAGTACTAACATGGCATCTCAATCAGCTAAGTATGAACAACTATCATTCTAGGTAATTAAACACCTAGGATAATTAACATCCAATGGTAAAGTAAATCATAAATTTGACAATACCAACATAACACCAATTTAAGAAATGCAACCTTTAACTATATTGGATGCCAAACATCTATAAAATAAGAGGAACACTATGCAATAATGTGTCACTCTCATATCATACAAAATAATAATTCCACGCCAAGCAATTCACCACAAGCATGACAATGTTCTAAGTTAATATACCAATTTATGACTACTAGTATAAACGACTAGATACCACACACAATTAAAATAAGAGAAAAGTATGTTTTTGGTCCCTCAAGTTCCCACAAAGTATAGAATTGGTCCCTCAAGATTTTTTCGCATACATTTGGTCCCTCAAGTCTCAAAACCGGATAAGTTTGGTCCTAAACCAGATTTTGAGCACGTTGACCGGTTTTGACCGCCACAAAACCGCCCGATGAACAGTAAATTTGAAAAAAAAACTTCAAAAAAATCTGATTTTTTTTGGATCCAATATGCTTACATGCACAAGGTGCGACCAACTTTTCATGCTCTTTCGACACTCTAGGAGCTGGTGAAAAATGAAACAAAATTTTGCTCACAAAAAAGTAGCCAAAATTGTTTCTTTTTGCTAGAGCCCGTCCGATGTCATTTCATGACAAAATTTTGGTCGGACCTTGCGCATGTAAGCATATTGGACCCCAAACAATTTCAGATTTTTTTATTTTGTTTTGATTTTTTTGAATTTACTATTCATCAGGCAGATATTTTTGTTCTTTTCCACGAGCTCCTTGAGTGCCGAAAGAGAACGAAATTTTCTTCACATCTTGCGTACGCAAGCATATTCGACCCCAAAAAATTTCAGATTTTCTTGAATTTTTTTTATTTTTTGTTGAATTTACTGTTCATCGGGCGGTTTTGTTGCGGTCAAAACCGGTCAACGTGCTCAAAATCTGGTTTAGGACCAAACTTATCCGGTTTTGAGACTTGAGGGACCAGATGTATACCAAAAAAATTTGAGGGACCAAGTCTATACTTTGTGGGAACTTGAGGGACCAAAACATACTTTTCTCTTAAAATAAACATCATATCCTACAACATGGCATGACATTACAACTATACAACACACATGCAAAAATATTTAAACATCTATCTTAGACAAGGCATGATTTCAAACCAACATGTGACATGGATGAAAATGAATATGTAAACCATATCTATGATAACGCAATGCTAAACAAAATTAAATAGTCAAGACATTAAGTATTTCACAATTAAAGAAATCAGGCAAAGACAATAATTCTACAAGGTTCTATGCATGGAGATATCACCAAAAATTTGTACTCATTCTCAATATAGAACAATAAACAACACCAAATACTACTAAAATAATAAATAAAATATCTCACTAATAATGATCTAAATCTAATTAAAATAATAACACCCGCCAAGCACGTACGAACAATGATAATCAAATACACCAATCAACTTCTACGCGTGGTAAACATTCACGAAAACTTGTACACTCGCATAACACATGACTACAAAATTATATGATATTTAGTAACTCAAAATCAATCTATATTAAAAACACAAAATACTACACATGACTATAATTCATAAATATTAGTACGCATGCATAAAAGGGAAATACGTGCTACCACAAATTATCGAGCCGAAACGATGTACAACTATTTTAGCAATTTAAACAAGAGTAAACTAAATCTAGTAAACCATATGACACACACAAATTATGAGATAGCTAGCACACACTCCTACCCGTATCAAGAACACAAGAAAATAACATATTAATAAATAGTTCGATCAACAACCAAAAATCTATAATAAAACTCGATTAACCAAGCAAGTAATCTAACTCCACTACGGAATTGCTACAACCATATAAAACATTTCTTCTATTGTGGTCAAGATCAAACGATGAACAAAGGCGATGGAAATATGACCATGACCTACGATTTATGCGACGGATAACATAAACGCGACCAACGATGAAAATATGAGGAATCATGATGTCTAGGAGATAACTTGTGATATTTTAAAGGTGCACAAAAGGAATTGGATAGAAGCTCACCGAGCGCGATGAATCAATCCGACGAACTCGATGAACAGTGCAGACGAACATACTGAATTCTTCGCGTGTGGTCTACGAGACGCGTTCGTTCTTCTCTGAATGGATTCGTGGTGTGGATATGGACCTTGGGGTGCAAGGGTGCTGATGGAGATGGTCTACGTCACCGGGAACGAGCACCGGCGTCCATGGAGCACCATTCTTTGGAGAGAGAGTTTCTGTAGAGAAAGAGAAGGGGGAGGGAAGGACAAGTGGTGGGATTGGAAGAGTAGATCAAGACACACTTCTACATATCTTGAGAACTTGAAACGGTTGAGAGTTGAAGGAATTGGAGGAGGGGTGTGTGTGGTGGCTGTAGGTTTTCTCTTCTGTTCTGTAGGTTGAGAACGAACTTACAAAGGGAAGAGGAAGGAGAGGAGGTTTCGCTCGATGGAGATGGGGCAGTTTATTTATCTTTGGAAACGGTAGCAATTAAAGGGATTTAGTGGGTGGCTTCCTTCATGGTGTAAGTTTCCTTTCTTTCTGTAGTGGGAGCGTACAGAAAAGATGAGGATGAGAGGATAGTGGGAACGTTCAGAGAAGCTGAGGAGAGGCGTCCCTTGGGGTAATGGACCAGATCGGCCAGGCCCAAGTGGAATACTGGGAAGAGAGAAGAGAGAAGAAAAAAAAACAGAGACGGGCTTGGCCAATTCGGTTTGGAAGAAAAATATGGATGCACCCTAGAAGAGAGAGAGAGAGAGATGTTGGTCCAAGGGAAGTGTGCTCGTGATTGAGAAAAGGTAAAGAAATTGATTTTCCTTTTAGGAAAATCTAGAGAAGGAAAAGAAGCTCAAATAAATATCTAACGGATTTCAGAAGACCAAAGAAAATTCAAAGGCGCATATTTTAATATGCCGAAGAAGGGAAAATAAAATTGATTAAAAGAAAAGAACTAAACACAAATTTTAATTCAGGTTCACATTAGTTGAAATTAAATCCTCCGAATTATAAAAGTCCAATTTAAGCTTTGTTAACCAATAAAGCAAACGAAATTTTCTCGCCTTGATTTTTGGAAAACTTTTTCTTAAACATTCCGAGAATCGGGATGTTACAGATCTACCCCCCTTAAATGGAATCTCGTCCCCGAGATTCAGGCCGACTAAAAATAATGGGTTTGGGTAAGTTCGTCTTCGACACGCATCTTCTCAGAAACTTGTGGAACCACGGTCGATTCTGAACTTGCTGACATGCAACTTTGGGTCTTGGTTGTGGATACTTCTGTTATCAAAATTCATTCTAGCTTGATCTTGGGTTGGAAGCAATCCTTTGGTCTTGGTGACGGTAATCTGATAGCTTCTGTAACTGGTTGAACATTCTTCAGTCTTGCCCTTCTTCTGTTGGTGAAGCTTTGGTCCGGCTGGACTAATTGATCCTTCAGGTTTGGACGTTATGGTAGGTGTAGTGAAGGTCTTCAATCTTCTTCTTCCTGGCGAATGAAGGTCTCCAAATCTTCAATCTTGACACAATCATTGTCTACCCCCCTTAAAAGAGGTTTTCCATAAGGTTCACTTTGATAATAGACCTCCAAACAGTTGTTGTGGCTTCATTGCTCTCAAAGTGTCTTCTAGGGTTTATAGAGAAGAGAGAAAAGCATAAAGATGATTAATAGAATCCTACGCAAGGTGGAGATACCCCAGAAGATTGACAAAAGAAAACACCCAGATAATCATGAAGCTATCGAAATAAAACACAAAAGCAACTCATTTTGGCAAATAGGGTTTTGGTATGACTGCATAGGAAAACACCAAAAAATATGCAGACAATACTCACACAAGAAAGGCTCGCATCTAAAGCTACGAGTTCTACCATTACAAGGGTGCAAACCAACCTAATCCTATATGGCTGGTCACATCATAACTTGGTGTAGATCTTTGACAATGACGATTGGAGCATGATCGGCAATTTTTCCCTTCTTGAGGTCTCGAGGTGTCTTCTCTTGGCAAAATGTTGCTACTAAGAGCTTCAGGGCTTGAAGTTATGTTGAAATTCTTGGCACGTCTTCTGAAGCTTCTGACTTTTCAACACCATGGGCAAGGGAAGGGTTTCACATACTATAAAGAGAATGGTAGAGAAGTAGAGTTTAAACCTTATTTGAATAAGATAAGATAGGAAGAGAAATAGCAAAGAAGATTACGAGAATGATTCTTTTCAAAATAGTTTTCTTATCAAACTGGTACCTAAGGCTTTCCATTTCTAACTAAGCCACACGACTAGGTCGACATCACCTCTGGTACCACTTCTGTGAGAACCCGGAATTTACTTCCAGACCCTCCTGTGTATATTTGTCAACCCCAGGATCATTGTTGACAACACAGTGAAATGATATCATTGCAGAATACGTAAAAGCATTACAAGTAGTATATTTGTCACAAGACATACCTAGTGAGATGTCTCATGACATTTACAACTAGAAAATAGCGGAAAGTAAAATGCGTAGTGACTCCATCTCAGCCACAGGCAGTCGATGTAGTCCACGTGACCTCACTCCTACGGATCGCCATAGTAGTCGTAGTCATCACCTTCGTCTTCATGGATATCTGTTGTTCAAAAAAAATTGCCATGAGTACATTACGTACTCAACATGCCTCCCTCGGGGAAGGTCCTAATAGCTACATGTGGCTTCAAAGGAAGGTTGTATGGCTCATTTGCATAAAGCTAATTTTGTTTGACAAATAAAGTAGTTGGATAAAAGCAGTTTTAGATGAAAACATGTTTTATCTCCAGAACAACTTTCATCAAGTGAGGATCCTCGATCAACTCACGTCCTTCATAGGTTTCAACAATAGGGGCAAAGAGGGAATAAGCAAGACAGGTCATGTATGTCAAGAAAGATTCATGTGCCGTCCATGACCGTGGACACGGCTATTCGAATAGTTTTACACTCTGCAGAGGTTCTACACTTTACCCACACGACACAATCCCGACTTGTTGCCACCAGCGGCTGCTGGCGTAGTACACCATTTGGTATACCGGCAGGGAGATTGTGACGAGGTCTTTCATTAGACCAAACTTACTGTGCCAAGCCCACTAGGTTTCAACACGGAAGTAACCGCAGTTCACAGTCCGGCCCCCCTTTTGTGCCGAGGATACTCCTCGCAAGGCAGCTATCCCATCTGTGGTACGGCGATGACGACAATAAGAGTGAACTAACTAATTAACCAAGCCAGTGCCCATATAGCATGTGGTTGTACTGTTATCACAATCTTCAAATCCAAGACTTATTAGGCCTCATGCGGCACGGACGACTGGTTGCCCCCTTCAACTCGTGAAGGGCAGCCAATCGCTCCTTCAATCCTTGATTCAGCTGTCGCCCGCGCCAGTATTCAGATGGTAAGTTTCACCCAGAGTAGAAGAGGATAGAGAAGGTCAACAAAGGCCAACAGGCCTAGCTCAGCGTTAAGTTTCAACTGTCAATGACTCAGAGGTCATTCAACAAGGCACCTATAGGGTGATAAGCATGGCTAAGCATTTCTACTCTACCGGAATACTATAATTCTACTCAGGTGTCAATTAAATAGGTGACAAGCGGATCAAGGTAATGTGACAATCGACACGCTAGCTACGAGAATTAAAATAGCATGCACATAGCAACAATAAAACTCAATGCAATTTTGTAAACCATAGGATAAGTATGATCAAAGAAGGAGGCATGCCTTCGTTGTTGAGTCCTTCTTCGATAACCTGATTATGTCCTTATCCAACATCGTCACTCCCTACTCTTCGTAACGATAGCAGATGCAAATCAAATAAATACCAAAGCAATAAATTCAAAATTAATAACATCCAAAACAACAATAGGAGTGGATGGATAGCAAGATATTGATCGGATGGTGATTCCAAAAGGAGATAGCGTGATAGGGAGGTAAGATAAAGGATTCAATGAAGTGACATGGTTTAGGTTAACACAGATAAGGAAGGCTTGGCGATCAAGACTAACGTTCCAATACGAACTATGGTACTAACCACTAGTAGTACCCACTACACATCACACCTAACTATATAACAAAAGCAATGGTATCAACACACATGAAAAGGAACTGTCCTATGCATTTAACTACACAAACACAACATGACATGATAAACTTAAAAGTTAACCATAAATAAATATTTAGATAAAATATGATCACTCCATTGTACCAAACCATTTCATTTGTCAAACAATTAACAAGAAACTATATAACACATGGAACGATGGATGAACAACTATCCTAGACATGGTATGATTAAGCGTAATAATCGACCACACATAAATATTTGGATGAATCCAAATATGTATAATGGTTAACAACAAGCAAGTACTAAACCCCAATCATAACTGCTATTGGTAAGCATTTATATAACAAAAGATAAACCAATAACTATGGTACAAACTGATTAACAACATCTCACCCACGGCATGTGAGTATAGGATCATAAAGATGTATTTACTAATAACACAAGCATTCAACATACAAGTGCTCATGAGAAGATACAAAACTATTACATGGTCTTAATAATAAAGAATAACTAATATCAATAACCACTAGCAATGATATTATCACCACATGCTTACAATAACAAAGCATGATGCACACACTGAGTGTGTGACAAAGCACAACTTACTCACATGACATATGACTCGTCCTAAGTATATGAGTCATAGCAACAAGTATTAAAACACTCATAAGACTAAGATGTAATGAAGTTAAACATCTATAAGGAAGAACTAAACTAAGCAACTATAACACACGCAACATCATAAGACATGAAAGATTACTTGCATGAAATATGTCTAGGCATATCATAATGCAATAGAAAGGTAAACAAAATATATCAAATGCTAGGCATACAACAATGCAATAACAAGATACAAATGTATAATGCTAAGTATGAATGATCATCACACGGAATGCCAAAGTATGAAACCAATAGAATACAACTCACAACAATAAGATAACTTAGTTGATATCAACTAACATGAATATCAAGAATGGCAAGATCACATAATCTTACATACTAGTTATGACAAATAAGCACACCGAGTAAGCAATTAACATGTAAGCAAGTGAACATCTATGCCATGGCATCAACAACATCAAGCAATGAGATATCATAGCAGGAATAACAAAGATGACTTGCATTACCTATCTAGTACCACTTACACTTGCAACGACATAGGATACAGAACTACGCGATATCATCAAACTACTATCATGTATACCTACCAAGTAAGGTATAACCAAAAGCATGAATATAAGATAAAAACTAGCAACTGTATATCACATGGTAGGCATATAATCAAAAATATGCATTCTACTTTGAGTAAGTACTAACATGGCATCTCAATCAACTAAGTATGAACAACTATCATTCTAGGTAATTAAACACCTAGGATAATTAACAACCAATGGTAAAGTAAAACATAAATTTGACAATATCAACATAACACCAATTTAAGAAATGCAACATTTATCTATATTGGATTCCAAACATCTATAAAATAAGAGGAACACTATGCAATAATGTGTGACTCTCATATCATACAAAATAATAATTCCACGACAAGCAATTCACCACAAGCATGGCAATGTTCTAAGTTAATATACCAATTTATGACTACTAGTGTAAACGACTAGATACCACACACAATTAAAATAAACATCATATCCTACAACATGGCATGACATCACAACTATACAACACACATGCAAAAATATTTAAACATTTATCTTAGACAAGGCATGATTTAAAACCAACATGTGACATGGATGAAAATGAATATGTAAACCATATCTATGATAACGCCATGCTAATCAAAATTAAATAGTCGAGACATTAAGTATTTCACAATTAAAGAAATCAGGCAAAGACAATAATTCTACAATGTTCTACGCATGGAGATATCACCAAAAATGTGTACCCATTCTCAATATAGAACAATAAACAACACCAAATACTACTAAATAATAAATAAAATATTTCACTAATAATGATCTAAATCTAATTAAAATAATAACACCCACCAAGCACGTACGAACAATGATAATTAAATACACCAATCAAC
Organism: Triticum aestivum; assembly: GCF_018294505.1. Taxonomy (NCBI): domain Eukaryota; kingdom Viridiplantae; phylum Streptophyta; class Magnoliopsida; order Poales; family Poaceae; genus Triticum; species Triticum aestivum. Next base: position 336,940,119 of record NC_057811.1, on the reverse strand, counting down.
TTCTACGCGTGGTAAACATTCACAAAAACTTGTACACTCGCATAACACATGACTACAAAATTATATGATGTTTAGTAACTCAAAATCAATCTATATTAAAAACACAAAATACTACACATGACTATAATTCATAAATATTAGTACGCATGCATAAAAGGGAAATACATACTACCACAAATATCGAGCCGAAACGATGTACAACTATTTTAGCAATTTAAACAAGAGTAAACTAAATATAGTAAACCATATGACACACACAAATTATGAGATAGCTAGCACACACTCCTACCCGTATCAAGAACACAAGAAAATAACATATAATAAATAGTTCGATCAACAACCAAAAATCTATAATAAAACTCGATTAACCAAACAAGTAATCTAACTCCACTATGGGATTGCTACAACCATATAAAACATTTCCTCTATTGTGGTCAAGATCAAACGATGAACAAAAGCGATGGAAATATGACCATGACCTACGGTTTATGCGACGGATAGCATCAACGCGACCACCGATAAAAATAGGAGGAACCATGATGTCTAGGAGATAACTTGGTGATATTTTAAAGGTGCACAAAAGGAATTGGATAGAAGCTCACCGAGCGCGACGAATCAATCCGACGAACTCGATGAACAGTGTAGACGAACATGCTGAATTCTTCGCGTGTTGTCTACGGGACGCGTTCGTTCTTCTCTGAATGGATTCGTGGTGTGGAGATGGACCTTGGGGCGCAAGGGTGCTGATGGAGATGGTCTACGTCACCGGGAACGAGCACCGGCGTCCATGGAGCACCATTCTTTGGAGAGAGAGTTTCTGTAGAGAAAGAGAAGGGAGAGGGCAGGACAAGTGGTGGGATTGGAAGAGTAGATCAAGACACACTTCTACATATCTTGAGAACTTGAAACGGTTGAGAGTTGAAGGAATTGGAGGAGGGTGTGTGTGGTGGCTGTAGGTTTTCTCTTATGTTCTGTAGGTTGAGAACGAACGTACAAAGGGAAGAGGAAGGAGAGGAGGTTTCGCTCGATGGAGATGGGGCAGTTTATTTATCTTTGGAAACGGTAGCAATTAAAGGGATTTAGTGGGTGGCTTCCTTCATGGTGTAAGTTTCCTTTCTTTCTGTAGTGGGAGCGTACAGAAAAGATGAGGATGAGAGGATAGTGGGAACGTTCAGAGAAGCTGAGGAGAGGCGTCCCTTGGGGTAATGGACCAGATCGGCCAGGCCCAAGTGGAATACTGGGAAGAGAGAAGAGAGAAGAAAAAAAACAGAGACGGGCTTGGCCAATTCGGTTTGGAAGAAAAATATGGATGCACCCTAGAAGAGAGAGAGAGAGAGATGTTGGTCCAAGGGAAGTGTGCTCGTGATTGAGAAAAGGAAAAGAAATTGATTTTCCTTTTAGGAAAATCTAGAGAAGGAAAAGAAGCTCAAATAAATATCTAACGGATTTCAGAAGACCAAAGAAAATTCAAAGGCGCATATTTTAATATGCCGAAGAAGGGAAAATAAAATTGATTAAAAGAAAAGAACTAAACACAAATTTTAATTCAGGTTCACATTAGTTGAAATTAAATCCTCCGAATTATAAAAGTCCAATTTAAGCTTTGTTAACCAATAAAGCAAACGAAATTTTCTCGCCTTGATTTTTGGAAAACTTTTTCTTAAACATTCCGAGAATCGGGATGTTACAGATCTACCCCCCTTAAATGGAATCTCGTCCCCGAGATTCAGGCCGACTAAAAATAATGGGTTTGGGTAAGTTCGTCTTCGACACGCATCTTCTCAGAAACTTGTGGAACCACGGTCGATTCTGAACTTGCTGACATGCAACTTTGGGTCTTGGTTGGAGATACTTCTGTTATCGAAATTCATTCTAGCTTGATCTTGGGTTGGAAGCAATCCTTCGGTCTTGGTGACGGTAATCTGATAGCTGCTGTAACTGGTTGAACATTCTTCAGTCTTGCCCTTCTTCTGTTGGTGAAGCTTTGGTCCGGCTGGACTAATTGATCCTTCAGGTTTGGACGTTATGGTAGGTGTAGTGAAGGTCTTCAATCTTCTTCTTCCTGGCGAATGAAGGTCTCCAAATCTTCAATCATGACACAATCATTGTCTACCCCCCTTAAAAGAGGTTTTCCATAAGGTTCACTTTTATAATAGACCTCCAAACAGTTGTTGTGGCTTCATTGCTCTCAAAGTGTCTTCTAGGGTTTATAGAGAAGAGAGAAAAGCATAAAGATGATTAATAGAATCCTACACAAGGTGGAGATACCCCAGAAGATTGACAAAAGAAAACACCCAAATAATCATGAAGCTATCGAAATAAAACACAAAAGCAACTCATTTTGGCAAATAGGGTTTTGGTATGACTGCATAGGAAAACACCAAAAAATATGCAGACAATACTCACACAAGAAAGGCTCGCATCTAAAGCTACGAGTTCTACCATTACAAGGGTGCAAACCAACCTAATCCTATATGGCTGGTCACATCATAACTTGGTGTAGATCTTTGACAATGACGATTGGAGCATGATCGACAATTTTTCCCTTCTTGAGGTCTCGAGGTGTCTTCTCTTGGCAAAATGTTGCTACTAAGAGCTTCAGGGCTTGAAGTTATGTTGAAATTCTTGGCACGTCTTCTGAAGCTTCTGACTTTTCAACACCATGGGCAAGGGAAGGGTCTCGCATACTATAAATAGAATGGTAGAGAAGTAGAGTTTAAACCTTATTTGAATAAGATAAGATAGGAAGAGAAATAGCGAAGAATATTACGAGAATGATTCTTTTCAAAATAGTTTTCTTACCAAATTGGTAACTAAGGCTTTCCATTTCTAACTAAGACACACGACTAGGTCGACATCAGCTCTGATACCACTTCTGTGAGAACCCGGAATTTACTTCCAGACCCTCCTGTGTATATTTGTCAACCCCAGGATCATTGTTGACAACACAGTGAAATGATATCATTGCAGAATACGTAAAAGCATTACAAGTAGTATATTTGTCACAAGACATACCTAGTGAGATGTCTCATGACATTTACAACTAGAAAATAGTGGAAAGTAAAATGCGTAGTGACTCCATCTCAGCCACAGGCAGTCGATGTAGTCCACGTGACCTCACTCCTACGGATCGCCATAGTAGTCGTAGTCATCACCTTCGTCTTCATGGATCTCTGTTGTTCAAAAAAATTGCCATGAGTACATTACGTACTCAACATGCCTCCCTCGGGGAAGGTCCTAATAGCTACATGTGGCTTCAAAGGAAGGTTGTATGGCTCATTTGCATAAAGCTAATTTTGTTTGACAAATAAAGTAGTTGGATAAAAGCAGTTTTAGATGAAAACATGTTTATCTCCAGAACAACTTTCATCAAGTGAGGATCCTCGATCAACTCACGTCGTTCATAGGTTTCAACAATAGGGGCAAAGAGGGAATAAGCAAGACAGGTCATGTATGTCAAGAAAGATTCATGTGCCGTCCATGACCGTGGACACGGCTATTCGAATAGTTTTACACTCTGCAGAGGTTGTACACTTTACCCACACGACACAATCCCGACTTGTTGCCACCAGTGGCTGCTGGCGTAGTACACCATTTGGTATACCGGCAGGGAGATTGTGACGAGGTCTTTCATTAGACCAAACTTATTGTGCCAAGCCCACTAGGTTTCAACACGGAAGTAACCGCAGTTCACAGTCCGGCCCCCCTTTTGTGCCGAGGATACTCCTCGCAAGGCAGCTATCCCGTCTGTGATACGGCGATGACGACAGTAAGAGTGAACTAACTAATTACGAAGCCAGTGCCCATATAGCATGTGGTTGTACTATTATCACAATCTTCAAATCCAAGACTTATTAGGCCTCATGCGGCACGGACGACTGGTTGCCCCCTTCAACTTGTGAAGGGCGGCCAATCGCTCCTTCAATCCTTGATTCAGCTATCGCCCGCGCCAGTACTCAGATGGTAAGTTTCACCCAGAGTAGAAGAGGATAGAGAAGGTCAACAAAGGCCAACAGGCCTAGCTCAGCGTTAAGTTTCAACTGTCAATGACTCAGAGGTCATTCAACAAGGCACCTATAGGGTGATAAGCATGGCTAAGCATTTCTACTCTACCGGAACCTTATACTTCTACTCAGGTGTCAAGTAAATAGGTGACAAGCGGATCAAGGTAATGTGTCAATCGACACGCTAGCTACGAGAATTAAAATAGCATGCACATAGCAACAATAAAACTCATTGCAATTTTGTAAACCATAGGATAAGTATGATCAAAGAAGGAGGCATGCCTTCGTTGTTGAGTCCTTCTTCGATAACCTGATTATGTCCTTATCCAACATCGTCACTCCCTACTCTTCGTAACGATAGCAGATGAAAATCAAATAAATACCAAAGCAATAAATTCCAAATTAATAACATCCAAAACATCAATAGGAGTGGATGGATAGCAAGATATTGATCGGATGGTGATTCCAAAAGGAGATAGCGTGATAGGGAGGTAAGATAAAGGATTCAATGAAGTGACATGGTTTAGGTTAACACAGATAAGGAAGGCTTGGCGATCAAGACTAACGTTCCAATACGAACTATGGTACTAACCACTAGTAGTACCCACTACACATCACACCTAACTATATAATAAAAGCAATGGTATCAACACACATGAAAAGGAACTGTCCTATGCATTTAACTACACAAACACAACATGACATGATAAACCTAAAAGTTAAGCACAAATAAATATCTAGATAAAATATGATCACTCCATTATACCAAACCATTTCGTTTGTCAAATAATTAACAAGAAACTATATAACACATGGAACAGATGGATGAACAACTATCCTAGACATGGTATGATTAAGCGTAATAATCGACCACAAATAAATATTTGGATAAATCCAAATATGTATAATGGTTAACAACAAGCAAGTACTAAACCCCAATCATAACTGCTATTGGTAAGCATTTATATAACAAAAGATAAACCAATAACTATGGTACAAACTGATTAAACAGCTTAACAATAATACACATCTCACCCACGGCATGTGAGTATAGGATCATAAAGATGTATTTACTAATAACACAAGCATTCAACATACAAGTGCTCATGAGAAAATACAAAACTATTACATGGTCTTAATAATAAAGAACAACTGATATCAATAACCACTAGCAATAATATTATCACCACATGCTTACAATAACAAAGCATGATGCACACACTCAGTGTGTGATCAAAGCACAACTTAATCACATGACCTATGACTCGTCCTAAGTATATGAGTCATAGCAACAAGTATTAAAACACTCATAAGACTAATATGTAATGAAGTTAAACATCTATAAGGAAGAACTAAACTAAGCAACTATAACACACGCAACATCATAAGACATGAAAGATTACTTGCATGAAATATGTCTAGGCATATCATAATGCAATAGAAAGGTAAACCAAATATATCAAATGCTAGGCATACAACAATGCAATAACAAGATACAAATGTATAACGCTAAGTATGAATGATCATCACACGGAATGCCAAAGTATGAAACCAACAGAATACAACTCACAACAATAAGATAACTTAGTTGATATCAACTAACATGAATATCAAGAATGGCAAGAGCACATGAGCTTACATACTAGTTATGACAAATAAGCACACCGAGTAAGCAATTAGCATGTAAGCAAGTGAACATCTATGCCATGGCATCAACAACATCAAGCAATGAGATATCATAGCAGGAATAACAAAGATGGCTTGCATTACCTATCTAGTACCACTTACACTCGCAACGACATAGGATACAGAACTACGCATGATATCATCAAACTACTATCATGTATACCTACCAAGTAAGGTATAACCAAAAGCATAAATATAAGATAAAAAGTAGCAACTGTATAACACATGGTAGGCATATAATCAAAAAAATGCATTCTACTTTGAGTAAGTACTAACATGGCATCTCAATCAACTAAGTATGAACAACTATCGTTCTAGGTAATTAAACACCTAGGATAATTAACATCCAATGGTAAAGTAAATCATAAATTTGACAATATCAACATAACACCAATTTAAGAAATGCAACCTTTAACTATATTGGATGCCAGACATCTATAAAATAAGAGGAACACTATGAAATAATGTGTCACTCTCATACCATACAAAATAATAATTCCACGCCAAGCAATTCACCACAAGCATGGCAATGTTCTAAGTTAATATACCAATTTATGACTACTAGTATAAACGACTAGATACCACACACAATTAAAATAAACATCATATCCTACAACATGGCATGACATTACAACTATACAACACACATGCAAAAATATTTAAACATCTATCTTAGACAAGGCATGATTTAAAACCAACATGTGACATGGATGAAAATGAATATGTAAACCATATCTATGATAACGCCATGCTAAACAAAATTAAATAGTCGAGACATTAAGTATTTCACAATTAAAGAAATCAGGCAAAGACAATAATTCTACAATGTTCTACGCATGGAGATATCACCAAAAATGTGTACCCATTCTCAATATAGAACAATAAACAGCACCAAATACTACTAAATAATAAATAAAATATCTCACTAATAATGATCTAAATCTAATTAAAATAATAACACCCGCCAAGCATGTGCGAACAATGATAATCAAATACACCAATCAACTTCTACGCGTGGTAAACATTCACGAAAACTTGTACACTCGCATAACACATGACTACAAAATTATATGATATTTAGTAACTCCAAATCAATCTATATTAAAAACACAAAATACTACACATGACTATAATTCATAAATATTAGTACGCATGCATAAAAGGGAAATACGTGCTACCATAAATTATCGAGCCGAAACGATGTACAACTATTTTAGCAATTTAAACAAGAGTAAACTAAATCTAGTAAACCATATGACACACACAAATTATGAGATAGCTAGCACACACTCCTACCCGTATCAAGAACATAAGAAAATAACATATTAATAAATAGTCCGATCAACAACCAAAAATCTATAATAAAACTCGATTAACCAAGCAAGTAATCTAACTCCACTACGGAATTGCTACAACCATATAAAACAATTTTTCTATTGTGGTCAAGATCAAACGATGAACAAAAGCGATGGAAATATGACCATGACCTACGGTTTATGCGACGGATAACATAAACGCGACCAACGATGAAAATAGGAGGAATCAGAAAATAGGAGGAATCATGATGTCTAGGAGATAACTTGTGATATTTTAAAGGTGCACAAAAGGAATTGGATAGAAGCTCACCGAGCGCGACGAATCAATCCGACGAACTCGATGAACAATGCAGACGAACATGCTGAATTCTTCGCGTGTGGTCTACGAGACGCGTTCGTTCTTCTCTGAATGGATTCGTGGTGTGGATATGGACCTTGTGGTGCAAGGGTGCTGGTGGAGATGGTCTACGTCACCGGAACGAGCACCGGCGTCCATGGAGCACCATTCTTTGGAGAGAGAGTTTCTGTAGAGAAAGAGAAGGGGGAGGGCAGGACAAGTGGTGGGATTGGAAGAGTAGATCAAGACACACTTCTACATATCTTGAGAGCTTGAAACGGTTGAGAGTTGAAGGAATTGGAGGAGGGGTGTGTGTGGTGGCTGTAGGTTTTCTCTTATGTTCTGTAGGTTGAGAACGAACGTACAAAGGGAAGAGGAAGGAGAGGAGGTTTCGCTCGATGGAGATGGGGCAGTTTATTTATCTTTGGAAACGGTAGCAATTAAAGGGATTTAGTGGGTGGCTTCCTTCATGGTGTAAGTTTCCTTTCTTTCTGTAGTGGGAGCGTACAGAAAAGATGAGGATGAGAGGATAGTGGGAACGTTCAGAGAAGCTGAGGAGAGGCGTCCCTTGGGGTAATGGACCAGATCGGCCAGGCCCAAGTGGAATACTGGGAAGAGAGAAGAGAGAAGAAAAAAAAACAGAGACGGGCTTGGCCAATTCGGTTTGGAAGAAAAATATGGATGCACCCTAGAAGAGAGAGAGAGATGTTGGTCCAAGGGAATTGTGCTCGTGATTGAGGAAAGGAAAAGAAATTGATTTTCCTTTTAGGAAAATCTAGAGAAGGAAAAGAAGCTCAAATAAATATCTAACGGATTTCAGAAGACCAAAGAAAATTCAAAGGCGCATATTTTATTAAGCCGAAGAAGGGAAAATAAAATTAATTAAAAGAAAAGAACTAAACACAAATTTTAATTCAGGTTCACATTAGTTGAAATTAAACCCTCTGAATTATAAAAGTCCAATTTAAGCTTTGTTAACCAATAAAGCAAACGAAATTTTCTCGCCCTGATTTCTGGATTTTTTTTTCTTAAACATTCCGAGAATCGGGATGTTACATCTTTGATCTTCAATACAATATTCTCCTCGATGTTTTTGGAGTTTTATCAGATGTAATATTCTTTTGCGGTGTGTTTGTCGAGATCCGATGAATTTCTGATTTATGATCAGATTTTCTATGAATTTCAAGTAATTCGAACATGAGCATGTTGCACAATCTTGGGAAAGGATGAAAATGATGCTAAGGAATTGCCCAACTCTTGGGTTAAATCTTTGGATGATCATACAAAAAATTTATGCGGTGTTGAATTTTGTTTCTCGTAATCTTTTAGATTCCGGTGCGGGTGGTACTTTTATGGAAATTACTTTGGATGAAGCCACCAAATCGCTTGATAATATCATGGCAAATCATTCACAATGGCATAGAATTTCAACAACAATGCTTATAGAGGAAATTTTAATCCTTGGCCTTTTCCTAGTAATTCCTCTAATAATTATGGTAATTCCTATGGAAATCAATCTTACAATAATAATAGGAATACCTCTGATCTTGAGAATAATATTAAAGAATTTATCAACACTCAAAAAGTTTTCAACACTTCCATAGAAGAAAAATTGAATAAGATTGATGATTTGTCTAGAAGTGTTGATAGAATTGCTCATGATGTGGAAAATCTCAAGTTGAAAATTTTTGTGCCTCAAGTTGATGGATCAATTAAAGCTCTTTATGTTTCTATGGATGAAAGTAAGAAAAGAACTGCTATGCTTACACCTAAAAGAGAATTTTTAGAGAAAGTTTTTTCTAGTGATTATTCTTGCAAAAATGATGAAGATCTTAAAATGATTGGTGTTTCTTCTATTGATTCCTTGTTTCGTAAAGATAATATTGATGAAAAATGGACTGGAGAAGAGTCAACTTTAGGTAGAAGGTGTCCCAATATTTCGGAGGGTGAAAATCTTGTTGAGAAAATTGATAAAAGTGGGTTTGGAGAGGTCAAAACTTTAGTTAGTGATGCACCCACTATTTTGGATTACAAAGACTTTAACTATGATAGTTGCTCTTTGATTGATTGTATTTCTTTGTTGTAATCTATGCTAAATTCACCCCATGCTTATGAACAAAACAAAAGCTTTTACTAAACATATTGTTGATGCTATGATGATAGCTTTGGAAGAAAAGTTGGAATTAGAAGTATCAATTCCTAGAAAATTGCATGATGAATGGGAACCTACTATCAAATTCAAGATTAAAAATTATGAGTGTTTTTCTTTATGTGACTTGGGTGCTAGTGTTTCCACAATTCCGAAATCTTTATGTGATGTGCTTGGTCTTACCAATCTTGAAGAATGTTCTTTGAATTTGCACTTGGCGGATTCTACTATTAAAAAGCCTATGGGAAGAATTAATGATGTTCTTATTCTTGCAAATAGTAATTATGTGCCCATAGATTTTATTGTTCTTGATATTGATTGCAATCTGTCTTGTCCAATTAATCTTGGTAGACCGTTTTTACGCACTATTGGTGTCGTGATTGATATGAAAGAAGACAATATCAAGTTCCAATTTCCTTTGAGGAAAGGTATGCAACACTTTACAAGAACAAAAATTAGGCCACCTTATGAATCAATCATGAGGGCATATTATGGATCTCGAACCAAAGATGACAAAACTTAGATCCTTGCCTTACGCCTAACTAAGGGCGTAAAACTATAGCGCTTGTTGGGAGGCAACCCAATGAATAAAATTTATTTTTGCTGTTTGCTTTCTGTTATTGAGTGTTTGCACAATTATTCTACTGGTGTGATTGTGTTTTTTGTGTTTAAATTAGTGTTTGTGCCAAGTAACGCCTATAGGATCTTCTTGGGTGATAGTTGTTTGATCTTGCTGAAAAAGACAGAAACTTTGTGCTCACGAAAACAATTTTTGAAAATCACCATAACGTGATAAAATGCCAATTATTTTTGCAGAAGATTAATATACAAATTACCCAGGTCTTCCTATTTTTGTAGAATTTTTGGAATTAAAGAAGTATTAGCAAAAGTCAGATTACTACAGACTGTTCTGTTTTGACAGATTCTGTTTTCTTTGTGTTCTGTGCTTATTTTGATGGCTCTATGGTTTTCTTTGATGAGTTTTTGCCATAGAAAAGTTGGAATACAGTAGATATAATACAAAAACAAAATATGAATTGGTTTGATATAGCACTTATAGTAGTAGTTTGCTTTCTTATACTAACGGATCTCACAAAGGTTTTGTTGAGTTTTGTGTGATTGAAGTTTTCAAGTTTTGGGTTATCTTACGATGGATGAAAGAAGGATAGAAGAGCCTAAGCTTGGGGATTTCCCGGCATCCCAAGCTAATATCCAAGAATGAGCAACCAACTAAGCTTGGGGATGCCCCCGAGTGGCATCCACTCTTTCTTCTAACGACCATCGGTATTTTACTCGAGGCTATATTTTTATTCGTCACATGATATGTGTTTTGCTTGGAACGTCTTGTATGATATGTGTATTTTCTTATTTTATTTTGTGTTTTAAGTCATCAATCCTTGCTGGACACACCTATTTGAGAGAGCCAAAATTATATCATGACTTGTTAGAATTGCTCTCGGTGCTTCATTTAAATCTTTTATGAGCTAGGACTTGCTCTAGTTCTTCACTTATATCTTTTTGAGCACAGTGTGCTTTGTTATTTTTGAAGTAATGCTCTCTTGCTTCACTTAGATTTGTTTGAGAGTTAGTAAAATTTTGAAGATATTCTCTCTTGCTTCACTTAAATTATTTTTAGAGAAAGAAAATTTGTTATGCCCATGATCTTCACTTATATTTGTTTGAGCTTAATTATGAAAAGCAACACATGAAAATTAGTACCAAAGTGATAGATATCCAAGAAGGATAAAGTAAAAATTGTCATGAAGATCATTGGACAAAATAAACTTGATTCTTAGTAACAGTTTTGAGATATGATGATGTGATATGTGAGTTATGTTGATGAGTAATTGTGCTCTAGTAAGAATATTGGTGTTAAGGTTTGTGATTCCCTATGCATGCACGAAAGTCAATAATCATGCAATGAAAATTATATCCTACTTGTGGTGCATTATTCGGTGTTAATTATGCTTAATGCTTGCTTATGAGATTATTCGTTTCTTGGTTGGTCGCTTCTCAATCTTTTTGCTATCCTTCATTTTGCACTAAGTATGACCTCTACTTGTGCATCCAAAATCCTTTAAACTAGTTTTGCCACATGAGTCCACTATATCTACCTATATGCGGTATTCTTTTGCCGTTCTAAGCAAATTTGCATCTGCCATCTCTAATTTTCAAAATAAACTTCTTCCATGCTAGATGTGTTATTCTCATGATGAGTGTTTATTCACTTGTCATTGCACAAGATTAAGGCAAAGGTTTTAGGGATGCCTAGTCCCGAAATGCAAAAATGAATTTACTTTATGTTGTCAAATAATAAATTCCTTGGAAAGTGTTGGTATGGAGGGCAACCGTGGATACGGCTAGCCATGGAAAGTGAAAGAATGGTGGAAATAGGAATAAACTTTATTTTCTGTTTGGGAACCGCCTATGGCATATCTAGCATGGAAAGTGTTCGTAGCTCTACGTCGTTTTCTTTGGTGGGATGGATACACCTCCCAAAATGTTTTTATCTCTAATTTTTCACTTTGAGCTCTGGCACCTCTACAAATCCCTACTTCCCTCTATGAAGGGCCTTTCTTTTACTTTATGCAATTTTTATTTTGAATTTGAGTCTCCATCTTCTCTTACAAAAGCACGAACTAAGAGGAAATATGATCATGCTTAAGTATTGGGTGTAGTTAATATTCGAGTGTGTTTCATGAATGGATCAATGTTTGAGCATGATGGGCTAGGGATAACTTGTTTTAGCGTTGATATTTCGAAAGACATGGTTGCTTGTTGATATGCTTGAGTATCTAAATTATTATGTCAAAACTAGACTATTGCTTTGAATCACATAAAAAGTCTGAATGTCCATGCTATAAAGAAAAGAATATGATATGACTTGATGAACAACACTCCACATCAAAAATTCTGTTTTTATCACTTACCTACTCGAGGATGAGAAGGAGTTAAGCTTGGGGATGCTGATACGTCTCCAATGTATCTATAATTTTTTATTGTTCCATGCTGTTTTATTATCAATCTTGGATGTTTTATAATCATTTTATAGTCATTTTTTGGTACTAACCTATTGACATAGTGCCAGGTGCCATTTGTTGTTGTTTTCATGTTTTTTACATCGCAGGAAATCAATATCAGACGGAGTCCAAATGCAACGGAACTTCATGATGATTTTTTATGGACCAAAAGGAAGAAGTTGGGCCCTGGTGCACCTGGGGGAGTCCCGAGGAGGGGACAGGGCGTGCCAGGAGGCCCAGGCGCGCCCTGGTGGGTTGTGCCCACCTCGGGTGCCCCCCCCGGACCGCCTATTTGCTCTATAAATACCCCCAAAATCCACAAACCCTAGGGGAGTTGACGAAATATTCATCCAGCCGCCGCAGAGTCCAGAACCACCAGATCCAATCTAGAACCATCTCGGATGGGGTTCACCACCTCCATTGGTGCCTCTCCGATGATGCGTGAGTAGTTCTTTGTAGACCTTCGGGTCCGTAGTTAGTAGGTAGATGGCTTTCTCTCTCTCGCTGAATTCTCAATACAATGGTCTCTTGGAGATCCATATGATGTAACTCTTTTGCGATGTGTTTGTTGGGATCTGATGAACTTCGAGTTTATGATCAGTTATATCTTTTTATATCCATGAAAGTTATATGAGTTTCTTTGATCTCTTATATGCATGATCTCTTATAGCCTCGTATTTCTTCTCCGATATTTGGGTTTTGTTTGGCCAACTTGATCTATTTATCTTGCAATGGGAAGAGGTGCCCGGTAGTGGGTTCGATCTTATGGTGCTTGATCCCAGTGACAGAAAGGGAAACGACACGTATGTATCGTTGCTACTAAGGATATAAAGATGGGATCTATATCTACGCAATAGATAAACGGATCTTTTCTACATCATGTCATCGTTCTTATTGCATTACTCCGTTTTTCCATGAACTTAATACACTAGATGCATGCTGGATAGAGGTCGATGTGTGGAGTAATAGTAGTAGATGCAGACAGGAGTCAGTCTACTAATCTTGGACGTGATGCCTATGTAATGATCATTGCCTGGATATCGTCATAATTATTTGAAGTTCTATCAATTGCCCAATGGTAATTTATTTACCCACCGTTTGCTATTTTTCTCGAGAGAAGCCACTAGTGAAACCTACGGCCCCCGGGTCTTCTTTCTCATATATTTGCTTGCGATCTACTTTTCCTTTGCATTTTTATTCAGATCTATTAAACCAAAAATACAAAAATACTCTACTGCACTTTGTTTTATTTGCGATCTATTATTTCAATCTATTACCAATTTCTGGCATCGTTACCCAAAAGGGATTGGCAACCCCTTTAACACGTCGGGTTGTGAGGTGTTGTTGTTTGTGTGCAGGTGTTGTTTACGTTGTGTTGCTTGGTTCTCCTACTGGTTCGATAACCTTGGTTTCTTCACTGAGGGAAATACCTACCGTCGTTGTGCTGCATTATCCCTTCCTCTTTGGGGAAATACCGACGTAGTCCTAGCAGACAGGAGCTTTTCTGGCGCTATAGTCAGAGAGCGATCAGTAGTGGGGCCCACGAGCATCGTTTTGACCTACCTCCGCCTCTATAAATACTCTAAAATCCCAAAACCCTTAGGGGAGTCCACGAAATACTTTTTCCGCAGCCGCAAGTTCCAGAACCACGAGATCCAATCTAGAGACCATTTTCGGCACTCTGCCGAAGGGGAAAACGATCACGAAGGGGTTCTTCATCATCCTTGTTGCCCCTCTGATGATGCGCGAGTAGTTTACCGCAGACCTATGGGTCCGTAGTTAGTAGCTATGGCTTCTTCTCTCCTTTTGTTCTTCCATACAATCTTCTCCTCGGTGCTTGGAGATCTATTTGATGTAATGAATTTTTGCGGTGTGTTTGTTGGGATCCAATGAATTATGAATTTATGATCATATCTATCCATGAATATTATTTGAGTTTTCTCTGAAGTCTTTTATGCATGATTGTTATAGCCTCATATTTCTTCCCTGATTTATTGGTTTAGTTTGGCTAACTAGATTGATTTATCTTGCCATGGGAAGGGGTGCTTTGTGATGGTTCGATCTTGCGGTGCTCAATCTCAGTGACAGAAAGGGACATGACACACATATATTGTTTCTATTAAGGGTAACATGAGGGGATTTATTTCATACGTGAGTTTATCTTGTCTACATCGTGTCATCTTGCTTAAGGCATTACTCTGTTCTTTCATGAACTTAATACAGGAGATGCATGCTGGATAGCGATCGATGTGTGGATTAATAGTAGTAGATGCAGGCAGGAGTCAGTCTACTAATCTTGGATGTGATGCCAATATGCATGACCGTTTCCTTGGATATCGTCATAATTATTTATTTTTTTATCAATTGCCCAGCAGTAATTTGTTTACCCACGGTATGCTATTTTCTCGAGAGAAGCCTCTAGTGAAAACTATGGCCCCCGGGTCTATTTTCATCATATAAAAATCCTAAAAATACCTTGCTGCAATTTTCTTTTATTTATTTTATTTTGTGTTTTAGTTAGATCTATTTATCAAATCCTATACAATTCGATCTTGCTCATAACTGTTGATGGATTGACAACCCCTTTACGCGTTGGGTTGCAAGTATTTGTTGTTTGTGTGCAGGTGTTGTTTGCATAGTGTTGCTTGGTTCTCCTACTGGATTGATAACCTTGGTTTCACAACTGAGGGAAATATTTATATCTACTGTACTACATCATTATTGGAAATATGCCCTAGAGGCAATAATAAATTGGTTATTATTATATTTCCTTGTTCATGATAATCGTTTATTATCCATGCTAGAATTGTATTGATAGGAAACTCAGATACATGTGTGGATACATAGACAACACCATGTCCCTAGTAAGCCTCTAGTTGACTAGCTCGTTGATCAATAGATGGTTACGGTTTCCTGACCATGGACATTGGATGTCGTTGATAACGGGATCACATCATTAGGAGAATGATGTGATGGACAAGACCCAATCCTAAGCCTAGCACAAGATCGTGTAGTTCATTTGCTCAGAGCTTTTCTAATGTCAAATATCATTTCCTTAGACCATGAGATTGTGCAACTCCCGGATACCGTAGGAATGCTTTGGGTGTACCAAACGTCACAACGTAACTGGGTGGCTATAAAGGTGCACTACAGGTATCTCCGAAAGTGTCTGTTGGGTTGGCACGAATCGAGACTGGGATTTGTCACTCCGTGTAAACGGAGAGGTATCTCTGGGCCCACTCGGTAGGACATCATCATAATGTGCACAATGTGACCAAGGAGTTGATCACGGGATGATGTGAGTTACGGAACGAGTAAAGAGACTTGCCGGTAACGAGATTGAACAAGGTATCGGGATACCGACGATCGAATCTCGGGCAAGTAACATACCGATAGACAAAGGGAATTGAATACGGGATTGATTGAATCCCCGACATCGTGGTTCATCCGATGAGATCATCGTGGAACATGTGGGAGCCAACATGGGTATCCAGATCCCGCTGTTGGTTATTGACCGGAGAACGTCTCGGTCATGTCTGCATGGTTCCCGAACCCGTAGGGTCTACACACTTAAGGTTCGATGACGCTAGGGTTATAGGGAAAGTATGTACGTGGTTACCGAATGTTGTTCGGAGTCCCGGATGAGATCCCGGACGTCACGAGGAGTTCCGGAATGGTCCGGAGGTAAAGATTTATATATGGGAAGTCCTGTTTTGGTCACCGGAAAAGTTTCGGGTGATATCGGTAATGTACCGGGACCACCGGGAGGGTCCTGGGGGTCCACCAAGTGGGGCCACCAGCCCCAGAAGGCTGCGTGGGCCAAGTGTGGGAGGGGACCAGCCCCAGGTGGGCTGGTGCGCCCCCCACCAAGGCCCAAGGCGCATGGGAGAGTGGGAGGGGGCAAACCCTAGGTCCAGATGGGCCTTAAGGCCCACCCTAGTGGCGCCCCCCTCTCCTCCCCTTGGCCGCCCCCTAGATGGGATCTAGGGCTGGCCGCCACCCCTTGGGGTGGGAACCCTAGAGGGGGCGCAGCCCCCTCCCCCCCTATATATAGTTGAGGTTTGGGGCTGCCCAACACATGAGTTTCCGTCTCTCTTGGCGCAGCCCTACCCCTCTCCCTCCTCCTCTCCCGCGGTGCTTGGCGAAGCCCTGCGGGATTGCCACGCTCCTCCATCACCACCACGCCGTCGTGCTGCTGCTGGACGGAGTCTTCCCCAACCTCTCCCTCTCTCCTTGCTGGATCAAGGCGTGGGAGACGTCACCGGGCTGCACGTGTGTTGAACGCGGAGGCACCGTTCTTCGGTGCTTAGATCGGAATCAACCGCGATCTGAATCGCTACGAGTACGACTCCTTCATCCGCGTTCTTGCAACGCTTCCGCATCGCGATCTACAATGGTATGTAGATGCACTCCCCTTCCCCTCGTTGCTAGATTACTCCATAGATTGATCTTGGTGATGCGTAGAAAATTTTGAATTTCTGCTACGTTCCCCAACAGTGGCATCATGAGCTAGGTCTATGCGTAGTTTCTATGCACGAGTAGAACACAAAGTAGTTGTGGGCGTAGATGTTGCCAATTCTTCTTGCCGCTACTAGTCTTATCTTGTTTCGGCGGCATTGTGGGATGAAGCGGCCCGGACCGACCTTACACGTACGCTTACGTGAGACAGGTTCCACCGACTGACATGCACTAGTTGCATAAGGTGGCTAGCGGGTGTCTGTCTCTCCCACTTTAGTCGGAACGGATTCGATGAAAAGGGTCCTTATGAAGGGTAAATAGAAATTGGCATATCACGTTGTGGTTTTACGTAGGTAAGAAACGTTCTTGCTAGAAACCTATACAAGCCACGTAAAAACTTGCAACAACAATTAGAGGACGTCTAACTTGTTTTTGCAGCATGTGCTATGTGATGTGATATGGCCAGAAGATGTGATGAATGATATATGTGATGTATGAGATTGATCATATTCTTGTAATAGGAATCACGACTTGCATGTCGATGAGTATGACAACCGGCAGGAGCCATAGGAGTTGTCTTTATTTTTGTATGACCTGCGTGTCATTGAATAACGCCATGTAAATTACTTTACTTTATTGCTAAGCGCGTTAGCCATAGAAGTAGAAGTAATCGTTGGCGTGACAACTTCATGAAGACACAATGATGGAGATCATGATGATGGAGATCATGGTGTCATGCCGGTGACAAAGATGATCATGGTGCCCCGAAGATGGAGATCAAAGGAGCAAAATGATATTGGCCATATCATGTCACTATTTGATTGCATGTGATGTTTATCATGTTATGCATCTTATTTGCTTAGAACGACGGTAGCATAAATAAGATGATCCCTCACTAAAATTTCAAGAGACGTGTTCCCCCTAACTGTGCACCGTTGCGAAGGTTCGTTGTTTCGAAGCACCACGTGATGATCGGGTGTGATAGATTCTAACGTTCGAATACAACGGGTGTTGACGAGCCTAGCATGTACAGACATGGCCTCGGAACACATGCGAAACACTTAGGTTGACTTGACGAGCCTAGCATGTACAGACATGGCCTCGGAACACAAGAGACCGAAAGGTCGAACATGAGTCGTATAGTAGATACGATCAACATGGAGATGTTCACCGATGATGACTAGTCCGTCTCACGTGATGATCGGACACGGCCTAGTTTGACTCGGATCATGTATCACTTAGATGACTAGAGGGATGTCTATCTGAGTGGGAGTTCATTAATCAGATGAACTTCAATTATCATGAACATAGTCAAAAGGTCTTTGCAAATTATGTCATAGCTTGCGCTTTAGTTCTACTGTTTAAGATATGTTCCTAGAGAAAATTTAGTTGAAAGTTGGTAGTAGCAATTATGCGGACTGGGTCCGTAAACTGAGGATTGTCCTCATTGCTGCACAGAAGGCTTATGTCCTTAATGCACCGCTCGGTGTGCTGAACCTCAGCGTCGTCTGTAGATGTTGCGAAACATCTGACATACACGTTTTGATGACTACGTGATAGTTCAGTGCGTAATGCTAACGGTTTAGAATTGTGGCACCAAAGACGGTTTTTGAAACGTCGCAGAACATATGAGATGTTCAGAAGACTGAAATTGGGATTTCAGACTAGTGCCCACGTCAAGAGGTATGAGACCTCTGACAAGTTTCTTAAGCCTGCAAACTAAGGGAGAAAAGCTCAATCGTTGAGCATGTGCTCAGATTGTCTGAGTACTACAATCACTTGAATCGAGTGGGAGTTAATCTTCCAGATGAGATAGTGATGGTTCTCCATAGTCACTGCCACCAAGCTATTAGAGCTTCGTGATGAACTATAACATATCAGGGATAGATATGATGATCCTTGAGCAACTCGCGATGTTTGACACCGCGAAAGTAGAAATCAAGAAGGAGCATCAATTGTTGATGGTTAGTAAAACCACTAGTTTCTAGAAGGGCAAGGGCAAAAGGGATACTTCATGAAACAGCAAATCAGTTTGCTGCTCTAGTGAAGAATCCCAAGGTTGAACCCAAACCCGAGACTAAGTGCTTCTGTAATGAGGGGAACGGTCACTGAAGCAGTACTACCCTAGATACTTGGTAGATGAGAAGGCAGGCAAGGTCGACAGAAGTATATTGGATATACGTTATATGAATGTGTACTTTACTAGTACTCCTAGCAGCACCAGGGTATTAGATACCGGTTCGGTTGCTAAGTGTTAGTAACTCGAAATAAAAGCTGCGGAATAAACGGAGACTAGCTAAAGGTGAGATGACGATGTGTGTTGGAAGTGTTTCCAAGGTTGATGTGATCAAGCATCGCATGCTCCCTCTACCATCGAGATTTGGTGTTTGCGTTGAGCAATGATTGGATTATGTTTATCGCAATACGGTTATTCATTTAAGGAGAATAATGGTTACTCTGTTTATTTGAATAATACCTTCAATGGTCTTGCACCTAAAATGAATCTCGATCGTAGTGATACACATGTTCGTGCCAAAAGATATAAAATAGTAATGATAGTTCCACATACTTGTGGCACTGCCATTTGAGTCATATTGGTATAGAACGCATGAAGAAGCTCCATGTAGATGGATCTTTGGACTCACTCGTTTTTGAAAAGATTGAGACATGCGAACCATGTCTATTGGTATATATGCATGAAGAAACTCCATGCAGATGGATCGTTTGGACTCACTTGATTTTGAATCACTTGAGACATGCAAATCATACCACATGGGCAAGATGACTGAAAGGCCTCGTTTTCAGTAAGATGGAACAAGAGAGCAACTTATTGGAAGTAATACATTTTGATGTATGCAGTCCAATGAGTGCTGAGGCATGCAGTGGATATCGTTATGTTCTTACTTCACAGATGATTTGAGTAGATGCTGAGTGTATTTACTTGATGAAACACAAGTCTGAATTATTGAAAGGTTCAAGTAATTTCAGAGTGAAGTTGAAGATCGTCGTGACAAGAGGATAAAATGTCTGTGATATGATCATAGAGATGAGTATCTGAGTTACGAGTTTGGCACACAATTAAGACATTGTGGAAAGTGTTTCACAATTAATACCGCCTGGAACACCATAGTGTGATGGTGTGTCCGAACATCATAACTGCACCCTATTGGATATGGTGCATACCATGATGTCTCTTATCGAATTACCACTATCGTTTATGGGTTAGGCATTAGAGACAACCGCATTCACTTTAAAAGGGGCACCACGCAATTCCGTTGAGACGACACCGTTTAGAGAAACCTAAGTTGTCGTTTCTTAAAAGTTTGGGGCTGCGATGCTTATGTGAAAAAGTTTCAGGCTGATAAGCTCGAACCCAAAGCGGATAAATGCGTCTTCATAGAATACCCAAAACAGTTGGGTATACCTCCTATTTCAGATCTGGAAGCAAAAGTAATTGCTTCTAGAAACAGGTCCTTTCTCGAGGAAAAGTTTCTCTCGAAAGAATTGAGTGGGAGGATGGTGGAGACTTGATAAGGTTATTGAACCGTCACTTCAACTAGTGTGTAGCAGGGCACAGGAAGTTGTTCCTGTGGCACCTACACCAATTGAAGTGGAAGCTTATGATAGTGATCATGAAACTTCGGATCAAGTCACTACCAAACCTCGTAGGACGACGAGGATGCGTAATACTTCAGAGTAGTACGTGATCCTGTCTTGGAAGTCATGTTGTTGGACAACGATGAACCTATGAGCTATGGAGAAGCGATGGTGGGCCCATATTCCGACAAATGGTTAGAAGCCATGAAATCCGAGATAAATGGATCTTTAAGAAGAAGACGGACGTGGACGGTAATGTTACCGTCTATGAAGCTCGACTTGTGGCAAAGAGTATTTCCACAAGTTCAAGGAGTTGACTACGATGAGATTTTCTCATCCGTAGCGATGCTTAAGTCCGTCGGAATCATGTTAGCATTAGCTGCATTTATGAAATCTGGCAGATGGATGTCAAAACAAGTTTCCTTACCAGTTTTCGTAAGGAAAGGTTGTATGTGATACAATCAGAAAGGTTTTGTCGATCCTAAGGATGCTAAAAGGTATGCTAGCTCCAGCGATCCTTCCATGGACTAGAGCAAGCATCTCGGAGTCAGAATATACGCTTTGATGGAGTGATCAAAGTTTTTGGGTTTATACAAAGTTTGTTAGAAACTTGTATTTACAATAAAGTGAGTGGGAGCGCTACAACATTTCTGATAAGTATATGTGAATGACATATTGTTGATCCGAAATGATGTAAAATTTCTGGAAAGCATAAAGGGTTGTTTGAAAGGAGTTTTTCAAAGGAAGACCTGGATAAAGCTGCTTACATATTGGGCATCAAGATCTATAGAGATAGATCAAGACGCCTGATGATACTTTCAAAGAACGCACACCTTGACATGATTTTGAAAGAGTTCAAAATAGATCAGCAAAGAAGGAGTTCTTGGCTGTGTTACAAGGTGTGAGTATTGAGTAAGACTCAAGACCTGACCACAGCAGAAGAGAGAGAAAGGACGAAGGTCGTCCCCTATGCTTCAGACGTAGGCTCTACAGTATGCTATGCTGTGTACCGCACATGAAGTGTGCCTTGCCATGAGTTGGTCAAGGGGTACAATAGTGATCCGGGAATGGATCACATGACAGCGGTCGAACTTATCCTTAGTATCTAGTGGACTAAGGAATTTTCTCGATTATGGAGGTGAAAAGGAGTTCGTCGTAAAGGGTTACGTCGATGCGAACTTTGACACTAATCCGGATGACTCTGAGTAGTAAACCGGATTCGTATAGTAGAGCAATTATTTGAAATGGCTCCAAATAGCGCGTGGTAGCATCCACAAGATGACATAGATATTCGTAAAGCACACACGGATCTGAAAGGTTCAGACCCGTTGACTAATAACCTCTCTCACAAGCATAACATGATCAAACCAGAACTCATTGAGTGTTAATCACATAGTGATGTGAACTAGATTGTTGACTCTAGTAAACTCTTTGGATGTTGGTCACATGGTGATGTGACCTATGAGTGTTAATCACATGGTGATGTGAACTAGATTATTGACTCTAGTGCAAGTGGGAGACTGTTGGAAATATGCCCTAGAGGCAATAATAAATTGGTTATTATTATATTTCCTTGTTCATGATAATCGTTTATTATCCATGCTAGAATTGTATTGATAGGAAACTCAGATACATGTGTGGATACATAGACAACACCATGTCCCTAGTAAGCCTCTAGTTGACTAGCTCGTTGATCAATAGATGGTTACGGTTTCCTGACCATGGACATTGGATGTCGTTGATAACGGGATCACATCATTAGGAGAATGATGTGATGGACAAGACCCAATCCTAAGCCTAGCACAAGATCGTGTAGTTCGTTTGCTCAGAGCTTTTCTAATGTCAAGTATCATTTCCTTAGACCATGAGATTGTGCAACTCCCGGATACCGTAGGAATGCTTTGGGTGTACCAAACGTCACAACGTAACTGGGTGGCTATAAAGGTGCACTACAGGTATCTCCGAAAGTGTCTGTTGGGTTGGCACGAATCGAGACTGGGATTTGTCACTCCGTGTAAACGGAGAGGTATCTCTGGGCCCACTCGGTAGGACATCATCATAATGTGCACAATGTGACCAAGGAGTTGATCACGGGATGATGTGAGTTACGGAACGAGTAAAGAGACTTGCCGGTAACGAGATTGAACAAGGTATCGGGATACCGACGATCGAATCTCGGGCAAGTAACATACCGATAGACAAAGGGAATTGAATACGGGATTGATTGAATCCCCGACATCGTGGTTCATCCGATGAGATCATCGTGGAACATGTGGGAGCCAACATGGGTATCCAGATCCCGCTGTTGGTTATTGACCGGAGAACGTCTCGGTCATGTCTGCATGGTTCCCGAACCCGTAGGGTCTACACACTTAAGGTTCGATGACGCTAGGGTTATAGGGAAAGTATGTACGTGGTTACCGAATGTTGTTCGGAGTCCCGGATGAGATCCCGGACGTCACGAGGAGTTCCGGAATGGTCCGGAGGTAAAGATTTATATATGGGAAGTCCTGTTTTGGTCACCGGAAAAGTTTCGGGTGATATAGGTAATGTACCGGGACCACCGGGAGGGTCCCGGGGGTCCACCAAGTGGGGCCACCATCCCCAGAAGGCTGCGTGGGCCAAGTGTGGGAGGGGACCAGCCCCAGGTGGGCTGGTGCGCCCCCCACCAAGGCCCAAGGCGCATGGGAGAGTGGGAGGGGGCAAACCCTAGGTCCAGATGGGCCTTAAGGCCCACCCTAGTGGCGCCCCCCCTCTCCTCCCCTTGGCCGCCCCCCTAGATGGGATCTAGGGCTGGCTGCCACCCCTTGGGGTGGGAACCCTAGAGGGGCCGCAGCCCCCTCCCCTCTATATATTGTTGAGGTCTGGGGCTGCCCAACATATGAGTTTTCCGATCTCTCTTGGTGCAGCCCTACCCCTCTCCCTTCTCCTCTCCCGCGGTGCTTGGCGAAGCCCTGCGGGATTGCCACGCTCCTCCACCACCACCACACCGTCGTGCTACTGCTGGACGGAGTCTTCCCCAACCTCTCCCTCTCTCCTTGCTGGATCAAGGCGTGGGAGACGTCACCGGGCTGCACGTGTGTTGAACGCGGAGGCACCGTTCTTCGGTGCTTAGATCGGAATCAACCGCGATCTGAATCGCTACGAGTACGACTCCTTCATCCGCGTTCTTGCAACGCTTCCGCATCGCGATCTACAATGGTATGTAGATGCACTCCCCTTCCCCTCGTTGCTAGATTACTCCATAGATTGATCTTGGTGATGCGTAGAAAATTTTGAATTTCTGCTACGTTCCCCAACAATCATCCTCTCCTCTTCAGGGAAATCCCAATGCAACTCACAAGTAGCAGGAAGAATTTACAAGACATCATCAACATCTATCAAGTACCTAGGCATAAACTTTCATCTCCTTGCAATTAATTTATTTGCTAGCCTCTCGATTTCATCTCCCCCACTTCTAAAAAGTTTTTACAAAAATATTTTCCTTTTGCTTTCTTTGTTCGTTCGACCACTTTATTGTTATGGCTAGTTCTTCTCTTGTCTCGTGCACCCCTGAAAATGAAGTTCTCAATTTTAAGCAAAGAGGGGAAGAGAATTTAAAGGATGCTTGGTATAGAATTTGTGATGCTCATAATAGATCTATTCGTAAGCAATCTACCACTATCCTTCTTACCAATTTTTATGTGGGCATTACTACTTGGTCTAGATTTGTTCTTGATACTATTACTGGAGGGAATTTCTTGAGTTGTCCCAATACAGATGCTTTCAATGCTATGGGAAATTTAGTTGGATGACCACCTATCACTATTAATGAAACAATTTTAACTATGGAACATGTTATACAAAGACTAGATGCTATTGAAAAGAAAATGCCTACCATAGAGCATATTGAAAATTTGGATAAAATGATCCACAATCATGTCACTCAGTTTGGGTCAAAAGTAGGGAATACCCTCAAAATACTAAAAGAGAAAGAAGCCGTAGTGAATGAAAGGGTTGAAGGAAGTCTCGCTCGGATTGATAAGTTGGAAGAAATTTTTTATAATTTGAGTTCTGCTTTTTCTTCCGTTAAAACTATTGAAAATAGTCCTCCTAGTAAGAATTGCAAGTTTACTTATGTTCCTAAGACCAAAGGTGTCACTTCTAGTAGCAATATCAAAGATCTTAAAATGATTAGTGTTCACCCTGATTTTGTTGAGTTGCTAAAGCAACCTACTTGCAAGAATGAATTCCTTAACTTTATCCCTAGGAGTGTGATTATTGATAATATGCATGCTAGATCTCTAGGGAGTTATGCATGTGTGATTGAGGAGTTGGAAACAAAAGAGGACAACACTTGAAACTATGCATTATGCTTAGCTAGGGGCATAAAACAATAGTGTTGGTTCGGAGGCAACCCAATAGTTATCTTTTATTTTTTGTTTTCCAATAAGCAATTATGCTAATGTTATGATTGTGTTTTAGTGTTTTCAGTAGTGTTTGTGCCAAGTAAATCCTTTAGGATTGTTTGGGTGATAGTTGACTTGATTCTGTTGAAAAACAGAAACTTTTGCGCCTAGTACTGGAATTTTTTAAATTCACATAAATGTGCTTTTGCTCTGATTTTTTTTACACATAATTGATATAGAAATTTCTCATGTTTTCCTAATTTTTCAGAATTTTTAGAGTTATAGAAGTATGGTCAAAGCTCATATTACTACAGACTATTATATTTTTGACATATTCTATTTTTGTTGCATTGTGTGATTATTTGGATGAATCTATGGATTGTATCGGGGGGTATAAGCCATGGTAAAGTTGGAATACAATAGGTATAATGCAATAATAAAATATGAATGGGTTTGCAACCGTACTTAAAGTGGTGATTTGCTTTATTATACTAACGGATCTCACGAAGGTTTTGTTAAGTTTTGTGTCATTGAAGTTTTCAAGTTTTGGGTGAGATCACGATGGATGAAGGAATAAGGAGTGGCAAGAGCCTAAGCTTGGGGATGCCCATGGCACCCCAAGGCAGTATTCAAGGACTCCCAAGTAACTAAGCTTGGGGATGCCCCGGAAGGCATCTGCTCTTTGTTCTAACGACCATTGGTAGTTTTACTTGGAGCTATATTTTTATTCGCCACATATCATGAGTTTTGCTTGGAGCGTCTTGTATTATATGAGTCTTTTCTTGTTTCACTTTTTAGTTTGTCACGATCATCCTTACTGAATACACTTGTTTGAGAGAGCCACACACATATCATGATTTTCTAGAATACTCTATGCCACTACTGCAGGATGCTGCTAACGCGACACTACAATCAGAGACCCTTCAACGAAACTATGTGCGATGCATTAATCGCAAACGGTGATGGAAAAAACCATCCAAAAGATGCAAAACATTTGTGATGGTGGATACGTCAAACACGGTTCAGGTTTTAGTTGCGTGTGCGTTGTGGGGCATACGGTTCAGTTCAATAAACTATGTGTGATGAGGCAGAACAAAAGAAACAGGCAACCATATGGAGGCGTGTGTGCTATACGACATACAGTTCAATCAGATAAACTGTTTTTGATAAGGCGGAACAACAGAAACGGGTAGGTAGATGAAGGTGTGTGTGATATACAGCATACAGTTCACTCGGATGAACTATTTGTGATTAGGCAACACAAAAGAAACGGTCAGCCAGATCAAGATGTGTGTGATATACGGCATACAGTTCACTCGGATGAACTATTTTAGATTAGGCAACGCAATAGAAACGGTTCATCCAGATCAAGGTGTGTGCAATAGAGGGTATACACTTCATTCCGATAAACTATTTGTGTTGAGCCAAGAGAACAGAAACCTTTCACATAAACAAGATGTGTGTGATACGCAACAAACATCCAATTACATAGGTGGCTAGACATGACATTTCCACACACCAAAGTAAACTATTACATGCATAATTAACTAGGATAAACGATCATCTGATCATCATCTACTTCTTGTGAAGCTTGCCGCCACTACTCTACTAGGATAAACGGAACAGTATTCTTTACTGTGAATAGTGTGCTCTGTTGGGCACACAAGTATATGGATCATAGCCTTGGGCGAGCAATGTGCCCGCACGCATCGTGCTACCTCGATGTTCCTTCTATGCTAAAGTTTCCATTATTTGATGGCGTCTGAACATGCCACCGTTTCCCGCCATTTTCTCACCGGTTTCCCACCGACACCCAGCGATATTGCGCATAAACCTAGGCGGCGCGCGACGCATGGAGGTAACAAGCGCAGCCTATAGCACATCCACCTTTTCCAAGCATGTCAACCCACCAAAGCACCATCTCTGCCATCAACCTCCTCGACAAGGAAAATGAGAAGGCGCCACGGCCCGTCGAGGCTGAGACATTCCCCGGCAACGCGATGGACAACGCCATGATGCGCGTCATCGCCAGGGTTGAGCAGACCCTTAGCGCATGCGCTTCAGTGCCGTAGATCAAGATAGGCATGTCAGAGAGGCTGCAGCTCGCCACACAACATGATCGATGGCGCGCCACAGAGCAAGCTAGGCGTGTCGCGCCGATAGGCTGCGGCTCGCCGCACAGCGAGACCGTTGGAGCTCCACAGAGCAAGAGGCGCAGCGCGCCGCACAGCAAGAGCGGATCCATCGGCGCTTGCCTGTTGTCGACAGGGCATCGTAGCTGGGTACACGTCCCGTCAGTACCGCCATTCCTCGCAGGAGTGGGCAGAGGCCATCTGCGCCGTACTTGCACCGGACGCCCGCCGCGCCGTTCGCATGGGTCGTGACGTTCGCTTTGTCCGCAGACCGCTCGATGCCAATGCGCTGGTCGCTAGGCTCGACCGCCTCCTTGGCCCAGGTGTCTACCTGGGCGCAGTAGAGGAACATGGCCGTCGCATACTCGAGCTGGTGATCTCCGATGAAATAGCCAACTTGGAGCTCAAGATCGCACTCTATATATACCGCGAGCGTGTCGACCGCTTGGACGAACGCCTGCACGAGTTTAGACAGAGCTAAGAGCTACCGTAGGAAAGGGTTGCTGGTCATGGTCTCATGGACGCATTTTTTTGAGTCGTTTCAACTTGGATCGCTATGTATTCACAACAATCATAATTGCTCTGTTTATTGTTCTGTTTCAATGTGTGTACTCTGTTTTCCATTCTTATATGTTCTGTTTCAATGTGTGTGTATATGCTTTCTATTCTGTATATGTGGATAATAACAGCCAGATACAAATTAGTATACAAAAACAGATAGAAAATGGAATTCATAATATATATTAATTGTTCATTAGTTCATCACAAAATATATATAATATCATCACATATACGTGATGATATTTAACTACTAGGTACAATGCATAAAATTGAAAACGAACAATATTAAAACTAATAATCCCTCCTAGGGGCAGTATTCCAGCAGCCCCTCTCCAGCAGCTCCCTGGTGCGCGGCGTCTTCCCAGCGCGGAGGCAGCACTCCGCCTCCTCCGCCTCGCAGCGCTTGACGTACCGATCTGCCTCCTGTTGGCGCACGATCGCGAAAGATCTTGCCATTTCGTCGGGCGCCTACCGGAGCTTCTCGTCGGTGGCACGCTAGAGCTTATCGGCCCACCTCCACGCAGTGATGAGGTGCCTAGCACCTTTGACCTTCCTCGCGAAGTACCCGTCTTCATACACCTCCTCCGCACGACGACGCGCCCGCCCCCAAAGCTCCACCGCCTCCTTTTTCCAGGCGGCATCACGGGCTTCACAGGCCGCCTGGTACCTGGCTTCCTCCTCCGCCATCTCCTTCTTGAACGCCACTTGCCTGGCTTTCTTAGTCAACGACAACGACTTCCACAGACAAAGATTGTACTGGCTCCAAAACCACTCCAAAATTGGGGGGTCCGGTGCAACCTTGTCCGGCGGCGCGTAGGGGTCCTCCTCATCGCTGCTCTTCGACTGAGCGTCCTCGGGGGGGGGGGCGCCTCCTCGTCGGCGTGTGGGCAGATCAACGGCGCCATGGCAGAGATTTGGGAGAGAGAGAGAGAGGGCGAGCTAGGGTAGGATGTAGATGAGAATGTAGGCGGGACGACGTGAGGAAGGTACTATCTATTGGCGGCCGAAATCTAGATCGACGGGAACAATACACACGCCGGTCGCCGAAATTTATGAGTGTTGTAGTTTGAATTACACACGAGTCCTGCAGCAAAAGCCGTGTGTGAACTTAATAGCTAACGATTTCCAATACAGAACCGTGTCTGATTAATAACAAGTGCCAATCGTGTGGGACCCG
Organism: Triticum aestivum; assembly: GCF_018294505.1. NCBI lineage: Eukaryota > Viridiplantae > Streptophyta > Magnoliopsida > Poales > Poaceae > Triticum > Triticum aestivum. The sequence goes on along the minus strand of NC_057811.1, from coordinate 336,911,294 downwards.
GTTGTCTTGCCAGATCTTTACATTTTCTTTTTAAATACCAGATATTTACATCGTCTGACCATTCTTTAACTTTTTGGAATTTAAATGCCATGGCACTCCATGCATGTGTCCAAGCCGTGACACCAATATGTTTGAAAATTCGTTCCAATTACTGCACATGGAATTAACTCGCACACAAGTACACACATTTTTTTCAAACCGTTATGGTTAGCCGCTGCATGTAGATGTAGTTCAAATTTGAATTACGGTCATTAAATGGCTAGAAAATCACTTAAATGTCTTAAAAAGGTCAAATGACCCCTGAAAGTTTCCAAATTTTGACAAGACAGTTGTATAGTGCACGTTAACTGTAGAAAATTTTGAAACCCATAAGAGGAAGCTATCATCGATTCGTCATCAAACATGCATTGTTCCCTCTCGAAACCACGAGCCTTCTAGTGAGTTGCTCCGGTTTGTGAGGGGTGTGTGTCCAAACTTTCGTCAAAGAGGCCAATTTTTTTACCACATCATCTTGGTGGCATGACATTACGTCAAGCAACGTTTCATGTGTTTCTGATCATTTTTTAATTACTTTGGAATTTAAATGGAATGGCACTTCATGCATGTGTCCAGGCCGTGACACCAATATGTTTGAAAATTCCTTCCAGTTTACTGCACATGGAATTAGCTTGCACACAAGTACATAAAAATATGATTTTTCAAATCGTTATGGTTAGCCGTTGCATGTAGATGTAGTTCAAATTTGAATTACGGTTATTAAATGGCTAGAAAATCACTTAAATGTCTTTAAAAGGTCAAATGACCCCTAGAATTTTCCAATTTTTCACATGACAGTTGTATTAGTGCACGTTAAATGTAGAAGAAAATTGAAGGCCGTAAGAGGAAGCTATCTCCGGTTCGTCATCAAACATGCATTGTTCCGTCTCGGAACCACGAGCCTTCTAGTGAGTTGCTCCGGTTTGTGAGGGGTGTGTGTCGAAACTTTCGTCAAACATGCCAAATTTTTTACCACATCATCTTGGTGGCATGACATTACATCAAGCAAGGTTTCATGTGTTTCTGATATTTTTTTAATTTTTTTGAATTTAAATGCCATGGCACTCCATGCATGTGTCTAGGCCGTGACACCAATATGTTTGAAAATTCCTTCCAATTTACTGCACATGTAATTAACTCGCACACAAGTACCCAAATATGATTTTTCAAACCGTTATGGTTAGTCGTGCATGTAGATGTAGTTCAAATTTGAATTACGGTCATTAAATGGCTAGAAAATCACTTAGATGTCTTTAAAAGGTCAAATGACCCCTAGAATTTTCCAAATTTTCATATGACAGTTTTATCAGTGCACGTTAAATGTAAAAAAAATTGAAGGCCGTAAGAGGAAGCTATCTCCGGTTCGTCATCAAACATGCATTGTTCCCTCTCGGAACCACGAGCCTTATAGTGAGTTGCTCCGGTTTGTGAGGTGTGTGTGTCCCAACTTTCGTCAAACATGCCAAAAATTTTACCACATCATCTTGGTGGCATTACATTACATCAAGCAAGGTTTCATGTGTTTGTGATTTTTTTTAAAAAATTTAGAATTTAAATGCCATGACACACCGTGCATGTGTCCAGGCCGTGACACCAATATGTTTGAAAATTCCTTCCAGTTTACTGCACATGGAATTAACTCGCACACAAGTACACAAATATGATTTTTCAAACCATTATGGTTAGCCGTTGCATGTAGATATAGCTCAATTTTGAATTACGGTCATTAAATGGGTAGAAAATCACTTAGATGTCTTAAAAGGTCAAATGACCCCTGAAATTTTCCTAATTTTGACATGACAGTTGTATTAGTACTATAATTTTTCTCATACATTTAAAACACCATCCATTGCCATTTTACTCCAAATTCATCTTTCACAGCTAATAAAAATATCAACAACATCACACATAGTTGTTTTGTAGGAACCGTTTGCGATGAAAATTCGTGGGTCTATTTAAGTCTTCCTCCTTAAGCTTCACCGGCTCGTCTACTCCAGTGCCGGCAAGCCCCGAATCCACGAATCCCGATCCCCATTCCGCAACTGACGCCCTGGAAACGCTTCGTGAGGGCCCGTGTGGTGGCCGCGTCCTCCCCGAACGCCACCGCCTGCGGTGAGAGCGCGGCCGCCTACGCCGAGAGTGCCGCCGCATCCGCATTGAGCGTGGCCGCATCCGCCAAGAGGGCATCTGCGGTAGACGACAAGGCAGTTGCAGTAGTCAAGACGGCTACAAACGTCGAGAGCGCTCGAGCTGTCGTCCGTGCCACCGATGTCGCACTGGCCCGGGTCAAGGCCATCCACGCCAAGATCGAGGACGCACACGCCAAGATATTTCTAGCCACCTCAGAATTCAGCATGCAACCCACGTCCGAGAAGGCGGCGGTGGCCATGGAGCACCTGCTTCCTCATGAGATCGCCGAGCGGGAGCTGGAGATGCAGGAGGTGGCGGAGATCGAGGAGCACCGGGAGGAGGAGTTGCGTGTGGCCGAGGACGAGGTAGGGAAGAGTCTGTCCATTGAGGAATCGGCGATGGAGTACCAATGCGAGCTCTGGCGCAACCACTACTACGAGTACTACAACCTTGAGGGCGGCGCCGAGGACGAGGACGAGGACGCGGTCGACTTCAACAGTGGGACACGGAGTCCACCAACAGCGGCATGTCGCCAGGACAAGTCATCGACGTCTCATCTCACACCGGTGATGCATAGGCCGGCGCAATGGCGGCTTTGTTAAAATTATGTGTACTTAGGCTTTGTTTTTAATGATGGTCTTTTGTTAGAGCAATGTTCAGGTCAACTGGCTCTGTTTAATTACTAATATCGCTTGATTCAGGAAGTGTGGTCTGTGTGTTGTACACTCTTTTGTGTGCCCAAATTAGCAAGCGATGTTAAATTATGCAATGGCGTGGATGAGGACAGTACCCAGGGAAATTTCCACCAAAATTTGAATTATCAAACTCATCCCATGCGCGTAAAGCTGAAGAATCGTTTGCGATGCACGCAATCGTTCAAAGTGAATGGAGTACGGCGGCACAGTGCGCAAAGTTTCCCTCCACATGTCGAAATTTTGGGCCTAACGCCGAAATATCTACCCTCCCTTCCCCACCGCCTTTTCTCCTCGACCACAAGTCACATTTCCCCTGTTTCCTCCTTCCTTCCTTCTGAAGATATAGCCGCTTCCTCGCTCTCGCTGTCTCGCATCCTACCGCCGGGGTCGCCATGGTCTTCTTCAATGACCTCTCTCCAGCGGTTCCCCCTCCGATGATGAATTTTTCAGCACCCGGGTATGCCTCTCTTCTCTCTCTCGGGTTATGACTTGGAATGAAGGATTTTAACCTAGCGGTCAATTTGAGTCATTTCTTCCTCTTCTAGCCCCCTAGGACCACAAATTGCAACGAATGGAGCGGGGTGGCTGAAGATCTGCTTGCTCGTTGTCACCATCAATCTCCATGCGTGAAGCTAGTTGCATTTGAATCTGTGGACAGTGGGAGGAAGTTTCTGGCTTGTGCAGAGAAGGTTAGCCCCACTTTCTTTGTTACAAATCATTTGTTAGATGTGATTCAGACGCTGTCACTGTGCTATGTTATTCTGGATGTTAAGGCAGTGTCACAGTTTGTACCTAGTATCTAAAAATGTTGCAATCTCATCAGCGGTGCCATTAGAAAATTATTTGGCACCGCTTCAGCAGTTTGTGCAGCCAAATTTGGTCCACACATCCGAGTAGCCAAGCAGTAAAATAGTAAATCTTTACGGCACGAAGGAACTAGGCATCGGATCAACTAGGTGCTCCAGAGTCCGGGTCCCTGATTTTTTTTCCGCTGCATCGGCTCGCTAGTGCAGGGCACCGGTGCCAAATGTAGCAAAAATTGTCTTTAGATCGGTTTTGGCATACATAGTGGACGACCTTAGTTCTATGTTACTAAATTTGTGCATGTACACACCGGTTAGTATCAATTTGCTGTCATCCAAATATTGTCGCTATGCTGTTGCAGTTATATTTAGCTTCCTCATAAAATGTTCAATTTGTTATTTATAGTACATGACTAAGAACTCGTAGCGTTGTTGCAGTTAATTATAGCTTCTGATGTTTCAGAATTTGGTTGTTGTCTCAGTAGAAATTAATTCATTTGCATATTGATCTTGTTGAGAAGATATGTCACAATTAACCTATTTCTTCAGTTTTTCAAAATATGTATTTGGTGATTTTCTATGTTGCTAGAAACCCATTTCCCCTACAATTGTTACTGATATAGTTTTAAATATTATGGGATGAACGGAACTGTTCTTACCTGGAGTGGGTTGATCAAGAGTGGCCACAGTCTTTGAAGATGTGTCTAGCAAAGCTCTGGAGCATGTATGAGGAAGAGAACATAGGTAGGCTTGGAGAAAGTGTTGTCGACTCTGAAGAATATTTGAAGACGCGGGATAAAAAGAGGAAGATGGAGAATGAGCTCGGGTTTTTAGTTAGACTTTGCTAAGATGATGTTGGCGAAGGAGGAGGCACTTTCCCAGTTGGCCAGTGCAAAACAGGTTCTTACTGAACTGAAAGCAAAGGTGGATAAGACGAGCCTGGCTGATATCGATTAGGGAAATTAATATATTGTTCTAATATTGTTCTTATGAAGCTAAACTAGCTATATGCTGTACTGTGTTGTTTTCAGGTAGCTATCGTACTGTGATGTTAAAATATATTTATGTGCCTGATATGAAATTGGCAAACAATTGTTCGATATGAAATGTGAATTTGCGTAATACTAGAATTATTAATTGTAAACTAATAAACCTGCTAAATGGTCATGGAACTTTGCAAATGGGTCTAGCAGTAAAAGGGCTTGTGAGGGATAGCCCAATGCCATACAGTATTCTTCATCAAATCGTGTGTGATGTAGTTGAATAAAAGCAAACGGTTAACCGAGGCAAAGCGATAGTTACACCGATCACACACGAGGTATACATAAAACTGTGTGGCATGTATATACGAACGGAAACGTTTTCCTTAGATTGACTGTGTGGGATGTTGATACATCTCCAACGTATCTATAACTTTTGAATGTCCCATGCTATCATATTATCTGTTTTGGATGTTTTATATGCATTAATATGCTATTTTATATTATTTTTGGGACTAACCTATAAACCTAGAGCCCAGTGCCAGTTCCTGTTTTTTTCTTCTGTTTTTGAGTTTTACAGAAAAGGAATACCAAACGGAGTCCAAACGAAAAAAAACCTTCGTGATGATTTTTCTTGGACCAGAAGACAACCAGGAGACTTGGAGATGAAGTTGGAGGAGCCACGAGGCGGCCACAAGGACGGAGGGCGCGCCCCCCACCCTTGTGGGCCCCTCGTGCACTCCCTGACCTAATTATTGCGCCTATATATTCCCATATATTCCGAAACCAACAGAGGCATCCACGAAAACACTTTTCCACCGCCGCAACCTTCTGTACCCATGAGATCCCATCTAGGGACCTTTTCTGGCACCTTGCCGGAGGGGAGTTCGATCATGGAGGGCATCTACATCAACTATATTGCCCTTCCAAAGAAGCATGGGTAGTTTACCACAGACCTACTGGTCCATAGCTAGTAGCTAGATGGCTTCTTCTCTCTCTTTGATTCTCAATACCATGTTCTCCTCGATGTTCTTGGAGATATATTCGATGTAATACTCTTTTGCGGTGTGTTTTCTGAGATATGATGAATTGTGGATTTATGATCAGCTTATCTATGAATATTATTTGAATCTCCCCTGAATTCTTTTATGCATGATTTGATATCTTTGTATTTCTCTTCGAACTATCAGTTTGGTTTGGCCAACTAGATTGGTTTTTCTTGCAATGGGAGAAGTGCTTAGCTTTGGGTTCAATCATGTGGTGTCCTTTCCCAGTGACGGTAGGGGTAGCAAGGCACGTATTGTATTGTTTCCATCGAAGATAAAAAGATGGGGTTTTCATCATATTGCTTGAGTTAATTCCTCTACATCATGTCATCTTGCTTAATGCATTACTCCGTTCTTTATGAACTTAATAGTCTAGATGCATGCTGGATAGCGGTCGATGTGTGGAGTAATAGTAGTAGATGCAGGCAAGAGTCGATCTACTTGACATGGACGTGATGCCTATATTCATGATCATTGCCTTAGATATCATCATAACTTTGCGCTTTTCTATCAATTGCTCGGCAGTAATTTGTTCACCCACCGTATTATTTTCTATCTTGAGAGAAACCTCTAGTGAAACCTATGGCCCCCGGGTCTATTTTCCATCATATAAGTTTCCGATCTACTATTTTGCAATCCTTTACTTTCCGATCTATAAACCAAAAATATCAAAAATATTTACTTTACCGTTTATCTATCTCTATCAGATCTCACTTTTGCAAGTAACCGTGAAGGGATTGACAACCCCTTTATCGCGTTGGGTGCAAGTTGTTTGATTGTTTGTGCAGGTATTCGGTGACTTGTGCGCTGTCTCATACTGGATTGATACCTTGGTTCTAAAACTGAGGGAAATACTTATCTCTACTTTGCTACATCACCCTTTCTTCTTCAAGCGAAAAACCAACGCAAGCTCAAGAAGTAGCAGGAAGAATTTTTGGCATTGTTGCCGGGGAGATCTGCGCCAAGTCAAGCCATACCAACACTACTAGGGAAAAGCCTAGCAGTAGCGCGGGTTTTAGGCCTACCAGTAGCGCGGGCAGCAGCGCTACTAGTACGGCGCTACAACTAAAGGTTAGCAGTAGCGTGGGTTAACCTACGCTACTGCTATATCCACTTAGTAGTAGCGCTTCCTGGGAAGCGCGCTACTGGTAATTGCTAGTAGCGCTTCTCGCAGCCCGCACTACTACTATTATTCTGTATTATATTTCTTTTTAATTCATGTTGTATTCATACACCTTTATACAAGTTTTCATACAACAGTAATTTAGAGATTGTTTTCACATCATAATGAGTTATTACATGACTGGGTGAAAGAACCGTGGACTAGTTTCAAGTGGATGGACATCCACTTGAAACTAATCCGCGGTTCTTTCACCCAATGATATAATAAATATCATCATCATCATCATATCATTAACAACTTATCATCATAATACATCGTTGTCATATAACACCTCCTCATGATCATCGTTTTCATCAATGAGACGTCACATAGCAAGTTGGTCACTAGTCATAATCACAAATACTGCTCATCATCAACTCTAACACATTGTACCACATAATAAACATTGTACCTCATAGGACCTACTACATTCTCTTAGGACCTACTACATTCTCTTAGGTAAAATAGCATAAAACAAGATAGCCCTTGACTCTCCATTATGGAGAATGGAGATTATCCTGTCTCCAATTCTTGCCTTTCGCACAATGTTGCTTCCAAGAACCTCCTTACGACTGTCCATACATTTTTTCCATTCTTTGATTACCATGTATTCACCGGTTTTAGAAATCCGATATGGACAGGTGTGATCCGTAGGATGACCTGGCTGTATGTTCAAAATATCAAGGCGACCATTCTGAAACATCAGATGAGGCACACAATCCTTCTGGATTTTCTGTTGAAAAACATAGTAATAACTTTGTAGTTAGCAATGTAGTTCATTTTTAGAAGTATGCATAAGATGCATGGATGTCTTAATAGTAAAAAATCTTACCATGGCATCTCCATGGATGTTACTGTGGTTCAACACGTGCACTAGTGGCATGTATTGACCATAATGTGGAGGAGTTTGATAATAGATATTGTAATTCTCAAGATCAGTACAAAATGCGATCAGATGATTTTTCTCCTGATAAGTTAATTCGGAGCCATCGGTGTAGTAGGTTATGTCTACCATCTTCCGCACATTGTTTGAAGAATGAAAATAAGCTATCAATGGAAATAAGTTGTCAACTATTTTGAAATAAACAATATAAATTAGTTAATAACTATGTTTGAGAAACTCACATAGCGGTAGAATCGGAAGCGTATCAACAAGGACCCAAATGTCCATATTGTCTTGCTCGATGTCAGGATCACCAAGATCCATGGTGACAAGCATACCCTCATAAAAACCATACATCTTGCAAAGTGCTTCCTGATACGTCTCCAACGTATCTATAATTTTTTATTGTTCCATGCTATTATATTATCTGTTTTGGATGTTTATGGGCCTTATTAAACACTTTTATATTATTTTTGGGACTAACGTATTAACCCAGAGCCCAGTGCCAGTTTCTGTTTTTCCCTTGTTTCAGTGTTTCACAGAAAAGGAATATCAAACGGAGTCCAAACGGGATGAAACCTTCGGGAGAGTTATTTTTGGAACGGAAGCAATCCAGAAGACTTGGGGTGTACATAAGGGAAGCAACGAGGAAGGCACGAGGCAGGGGGCGCCCACCCCCCTGGGCGCGCCCTCCACCCTTGTGCGCCCCTCGTGGCTCCCCTTGCGTATTTCTTCCTCCTATATATACCAATATACCCTAAAACCATCGGGAAACAGAATAGATCGGGAGTTCTGCCGCCGCAAGCCTCTGTAGCCACCAAAAACCAATCAAGACCCTGTTCTGGCACCCTGCCGGAGGGGGGAACCCTCACTGGTGGCCACCTTCATCATCCCGGCACTCTCCATGACGAGGAGGGAGTAGTTCACCCTCGGGGCTGAGGGTATGTACCGGTAGCTATGTGTTTGATCTCTCTCTCTCTCTCTCGTGTTCTTGAGATGGTACGATCTTGATGTATCGCGAGCTTTGCTATTATAGTTGGATCTTATGATGTTTCTCCCCCTCTACTCTCTTGTAATGGATTGAGTTTTCCCTTTGAAGTTATCTTATCAGATTGAGTCTTTAAGGATTTGAGAACACTTGATGTATGTCTTGCCGTGCTTATCTGTGGTGACAATGGGATATTCACGTGATCCACTTGATGTATGTTTGGTGATCAACTTGCGGGTTCCGCCCATGAACCTATGCATAGGGGTTGGCACACGTTTTCGTCTTGACTCTCTGGTAGAAACTTTGGGGCACTCTTTGAAGTACTTTGTGTTGGTTGAATAGATGAATCTGAGATTGTGTGATGCATATCGTATAACCATACCCGCGGATGCTTGAGGTGACATTGGAATATCTAGGTGACATTAGGTTTTCGGTTCATTTGTGTCTTAAGGTGTTATTCTAGTACGAACTCTATGATAGATTGATCCGAAAGAATAACTTTGAGGTGGTTTCGTACCCTACAATAATCTATTCGTTTGTTCTCCGCTATTAGTGACTTTGGAGTGACACTTTGTTGCATGTTGAGGGATATTTATGTGATCCAATTATGTTATTATTGTTGAGAGAACTTTCACTAGTGAAAGTATGAACCCTAGGCCTTGTTTCAACGCATTGCAATACCGTTTACACTCACTTTCATCACTTGTTACCTTGCTGTTTTTATATTTTCAGATTACAAAAACCTATATCTACCATCCATATTGCACTTGTATCACCATCTCTTCGCCGAACTAGTGCACCTATACAATTTACCATTGTATTGGGTGTGTTGGGGACACAAGAGACTCTTTGTTATTTGGTTGCAGGGTTGTTTGACAGAGACCATCTTCAACCTACGCCTCCCACGGATTGATAAACCTTAGGTCATCCACTTGAGGGAAATTTGCCACTGTCCTACAAACCTCTGCACTTGGAGGCCCAACAACGTTTACAAGAAGAAGGTTGCGTAGTAGACATCAAGCTCTTTTCTGGCGCCGTTGCCGGGGAGGTGAGTGCTTGAAGGTATATCTTTAGATCTCGCAATCGAATCTTTTTGTTTCTTGTTTTAGCACTAGTTTAGTTCATAAAAGAAAACTACAAAAAAATGGAATTGAGTTTGTCTCATATGCTTCATATTTTTAATATCTTTCGTGAGAATGATGGGAAGGAAAAATGTGCTCAAGTACTAGAACAAGAAGTCTATAAAATGTTCGGCACTAAATCTTTGAATGATGAGCATGATTGCAATGTTGTTAGTATGAACTCCTTGAATATCCATGGTACTAATGATGATTGCACTAGTCATGATGAAAATATCTCTTATAAGCATGTCGATTTTTGTGGAGTGCATAGAGTTTGCAAATACATACCAAAAAGGGAAGATATATTTTGCAAGAGGCATAAGTATTTGGAAACTAAATGGTTGCAAGAAAGGCTAGATGTTTGTGCTGAAAATTTAAATTTTCTTAGTCGTACTTGTGAAGTTTGCAATGAATGTGGTCATTTAACTATCCGATGCAAATTGTTTCATGATCTAATCGTTTCCAAAAATTGTGATGACTTGATTTCCCTTGCACATAATAATGAACTTAGTTTGCTTATGGGTTATGAAGAAATGAAACGTATAACTAACTATCTTCCAGTATTTGCCCGTGATAAACTTCTTGATTTTGATCTAGAGGAAATTTATATGTATTGTGCGGTGAATTGCATTGAAAATCCTTATATTGCCAATTACATAAAGAAGAGAAAGCAAATAGAAGATGAAGAGAGCACTAATGAAAGGGAAGAGACTTCCCAATATCCTCCTATTATTTCTTATGATGAATCAGGCAAGGAGGAGGAGCTTTCTATTCAACCAATCTCATCAATAAGGAGCTCAGAGAAGAAGGTTGAACCCATACATAATGTGAAGAAGAAAAAGAAAAAATGGAGAAGCAAAGGTAAAAAGGTATCCCTCCCAAATGATGTTGCTCCTACTACTCATTGTGATGATGATAATTGCTATACTATTGGTGCTATCCATACTATTAATGATGAGAGTCATTATGCTTATGATATGAAAAGGCCCAAGCTTGGGGATGCTATGTTTGATGAAGATGATGTTTTTGAGAATATATTTGCTGAAATTAATGTTTGTCCCAAGCTTGGGGATGCTATGTTTAATGAAGATGATATTTTTAGCCTCCCAAGTTTTGATATGCAAATTTGTTATGATGATAGCATGCCTCCTATTTATGATGACTATTGCGATGACACTTATGCTATAAAAAGTAGTGATGATTATATTTATAAAACTTGTCATGATTATGATTACCCTTTTTCTGAACATTACTCATTTAATGTGGAAACAATTTATAGTATTCGAGTCTCTTATGATACTCCCACTATTCCGAATGAGAAGAAATTTGCTTATGTGGAGAGTAATAAAAATTCTATGCTTGTAGATCATGAAAAGAATGTTTATGTGATGGTTATATTGTTGAATTCATTCATGATGCTACTTAAAATTATTATGAGGGAGGAATATATGCTTGTAGGAATTGCAACAATATCAAGTTTCCTCTCTATGTGCTTAAAGTTTTGAAGTTATGCTTGTTTTGCCTTCCTATGCTAGTTGATTATTGTTCCCATAAGTTGTTTGCTCACAAAATCCCTATGCATAGGAAGTGGGTTAGAATTAAATGCAGTAGTCATATTCTTCATGATGCTCTCTTTATGTTTCAATTCTTATGTCTTATGTGAGCATCATTGAAATCATCCTGCCTAGCTAGGGGCGTTAAATGATAGCGCTTGTTGGGAGGCAACCCAATTTTATTTTAGTTTCTTGCTTTTTGGTTCTGTTTAGGAATAAATAATCCATCTAGCTTCTGTTTAGATGTGGTTTTGTGTTTTAATTAGTGTTTGTGCCAAGTAGAACCTTTGGGAAGACTTGGGTGAAGTCTTTATGATCTTGCTGTAAAAAACAGAAACTTTAGCGCTCACGAGATTAGCTAAAACTTTTTACTGGAGAGTGCTATTTAGATGATTATTTTTGCAGATTATTACTAGATACATTCCTCAGGTCCAAAAATTTATTTCAGAATTTTTGGAGTTCCAGAAGTATATGTTTGATACAGATTACTACAGACTGTAATGTTTTTGACAGATTCTGTTTTCATTGTGTTGATTGCTTATTTTGATGAATCTATGGCTAGTAAAAGAGTTTATAAACCATAGAGAAGTTGGAATAAAGTAAGTTTAACACCAATATAAATAAATAATGAGTTCAATACATTAACTTGAAGTGGTGTTTTGTTTTCTTTCGCTAACGGAGCTCACGAGATTTTCTGTTATGTTTTGTGTTGTGAAGTTTTCAAGTTTTGGGTAAAAGATTTGATGGATTATGGAACAAGGAGTGGCAAGAGCCTAAGCTTGGGGATGCCCATGGCACCCCAAGATAATCTAAGGACACCCAAAATCCGAAGCTTGGGGATGCCCAGTAAGGCATCCCCTCTTTCGTCTTCGTTCATCGGTAACTTTACTTGGAGCTATATTTTTATTCACCACATGATATCTGTTTCGCTTGGAGAATCATTTTATTTTATTTTGTTTTGCTTGCTGTTTTAATAAAATACCAAGATCTGAAATTCTTAAATGTTAGAGAGTCTTCACATAGTTGCATAATTATTCAACTACTCATTGATCTTCACTTATATCTTTCGGAGTAGTTTGTCGTTTGCTCTAGTGCTTCACTTATATCTTTTAGAGCACGGCGGTGGTCTTATTTTGAAGAAATATATGAACTCTCATGCTTCACTTATATTATTTTGAGAGTCCTAAACAGCATGGTAATTTGCTTTGGTTATGAATTTAGTCCTAATATGATGGGCATCCAAGAGGGATATAATAAAAACTTTGATATAAAGTGCATTGAATACCATGTGAAGTTTGATTCCTTATGATTGTTTTGAGATATGAGGATGGTAATATTAGAGTCATTCTAGTTGAGTAGTTGTGAATTTGAGAAATACTTGTTCTAAAGTTTGTGATTCCCGTAGCATGCACGTATGGTGAACCGTTATGTGATGAAGTCGGAGCATGATTTATTTATTGATTGTCTTCCTTATGAGTGGCGGTCGGGGACGAGCGATGGTCTTTTCCTACCAATCTATCCCCCTAGGAGCATGCACGTAGTACTTTGTTTCGATAACTAATAGATTTTTGCAATAAGTATGTGAGTTCTTTATGACTAATGTTGAGTCCATGGATTATACGCACTCTCACCCTTCCACCATTGCTAGCCTCTCTTATACCGCGCACCTTTCGCCGGTATCATACACCCACCATATACCTTCCTCAAAACAGCCACCATACCTACCTATCATGGCATTTCCATAGCCATTCTGAGATATATTGCCATGCAACTTTCCACCGTTCCGTTTATTATGACACGCTCCATCATTGTCATAGTGCTTTGCATGATCATGTAGTTGACATCGTATTTGTGGCAAAGCCACCATTCATAATTTTTCATACATGTCACTCTTGATTCATTGCATATCCCGGTACACCGCCGGAGGCATTCATATAGAGTCATATTTGTTCTAAGTATCGAGTTGTAATTCTTGAGTTGTAAGTAAATAAAAGTGTGATGATCATCATTATTAGAGCATTGTCCCAAGTGAGGAAAGGATGATGGAGACTATGATTCCCCCATAAGTCGGGATGAGGCTCCGGACTAAAAAAAAGAGGCCATAAAAAAGGCCTAAAAAAGAGAGAAAAAGAGAGAAGGGACAATGCTACTATCCTTTTACCACACTTGTGCTTCAAAGTAGCACCATGAACTTCATGATAGAGAGTCTCCTATGTTGTCACTTTCATATACTAGTGGGAATCTTTCATTATAGAACTTGGCTTGTATATTCCAACGATGGGCTTCCTCAAAATGCCCTAGGTCTTCGTGAGCAAGCGAGTTGGATGCACACCCACTTAGTTTCTTTTTGAGCTTTCATACACTTATAGCTCTAGTGCATCCGTTCCATGGCAATCCCTACTCACTCACATTGATATCTATTGATGGGAATCTCCATAGCCCGGTGATATGCCTAGTTGATGTGAGACTATCTTCTCCTTTTTGTCTTCTCCGCAACCACCATTCTATTCCACCTATAGTGCGATGTCCATTGCTCACGCTCATGTATTGCGTGAAGATTGAAAAAGTTTGAGAACATCAAAAGTATGAACAATTGCTTGGCTTGTCATCGGGGTTGTGCATGATTTAAATATTTTGTGTGATGAAGATAGAGCATAGCCAGACTATATGATTTTGTAGGGATAGCTTGCTTTGGCCATGTTATTTTGAGAAGACACGATTGCTTTGTTAGTATGCTTGAAGTATTATTATTTTCATGTCAATATTAAACTTTTGTTTTGAATCTTATGGATCTGAATATTCTTGCCACAATAAAAAAGATTACATTTATAAATATGTTAGGTAGCATTCCACATCAAAAATTCTGTTTTTATCATTTACCTACTCGAGGACGAGCAGGAATTAAGCTTGGGGATGCTGATACGTCTCCAACGTATCTATAATTTTTGATTGTTCCATGCTATTATATTATCTGTTTTGGATGTTTATGGGCCTTATTAAACACTTTTATATTATTTTTGGGACTAACCTATTAACCCAGAGCCCAGTGCCAGTTTCTGTTTTTTTCCCTTGTTTCAGTGTTTCGCAGAAAAGGAATATCAAACGGAGTCCAAATGGAATGAAACCTTCGGGAGAGTTATTTTTGGAACGGAAGCAATCCAGAAGACTTGGGGTGTACGTAAGGCAAGCAACAAGGAAGTCACGAGGCAGGGGGGCGCCCACCCCCTGGGCGCGCCCTCCATCCTCGTGGGCCCCTCGTGGCTCCCCTGACGTATTTCTTCCTCCTATATATACCAATATACCCTAAAACCATCGGGAAACGGAATAGATCGGGAGTTCCATCGCCGCAAGCCTCTGTAGCCACCAAAAACCAATCGGGACCCTGTTCCGGCATCCTGCCGGAGGGGGGAACCCCCACTGGTGGCCATCTTCATCATCCCGGCGCTCTCCATGACGAGGAGGGAGTAGTTCACCCTCGGGGTTGAGGGTATGTACCAGTAGCTATGTGTTTGATCTCTCTCTCTCATGTTCTTGAGATGGTACGATCTTGATGTATCGCGAGCTTTGCTATTATAGTTGGATCTTATGATGTTTCTCCCCCTCTACTCTCTTGTAATGGATTGAGTTTTCCCTTTGAAGTTATCTTATCGAATTGAGTCTTTAAGGATTTGAGAACACTTGATGTATGTCTTACTGTGCTTATCTGTGGTGACAATGGGATATTCACGTGATCCACTTTATGTATGTTTTGGTGATCAACTTGCGGGTTCCGCCCATGAACCTATGCATAGGGGTTGGCACACGTTTTCGTCTTGACTCTCCGGTAGAAACTTTGGGGCACTCTTTGAAGTACTTTGTGTTGGTTGAATAGATGAATCTGAGATTGTGTGATGCATATCGTATGATCATACCCGCGGATGCTTGAGGTGACATTGGAGTATCTAGGTGACATTAGGGTTTTGGTTCATTTGTGTCTTAAGGTGTTATTCTAGTACGAACTCTATGATAGATTGATCCGAAAGAATAACTTTGAGGTGGTTTCGTACCCTACAATAATCTCT
This sequence comes from Triticum aestivum, assembly GCF_018294505.1. NCBI lineage: Eukaryota > Viridiplantae > Streptophyta > Magnoliopsida > Poales > Poaceae > Triticum > Triticum aestivum. The sequence goes on along the minus strand of NC_057811.1, from coordinate 336,895,836 downwards.
TCGTTTGTTCTCCGCTATTAGTGTCTTTGGAGTGACTCTTTGTTGCATGTTGAGGGATAGTTATGTGATCCAATTATGTTATTGTTGTTGAGAGAACTTGCACTAGTGAAAGTATGAACCCTAGGCCTTGTTTCAACGCATTGCAATACCGTTTATGCTCACTTTTATCACTTGTTACCTTGCTGTTTTTATATTTTCAGATTACAAAAACCTATATCTACCATCCATATTGCACTTGTATCACCATCTCTTCGCCGAACTAGTGCACCTATATAATTTACCATTGTATTGGGTGTGTTGGGGACACAAGAGACTCTTTGTTATTTGGTTGCAGGGTTGTTTGAGAGAGACCATCTTCAACCTACGCCTCCCACGGATTGATAAACCTTAGGTCATCCACTTGAGGGAAATTTGCTACTGTCCTACAAACCTCTGCACTTGGAGGCCCAACAACGTCTACAAGAAGAAGGTTGCGTAGTAGACATCACTTCCCAATGTGTGCAACCAAAATGAGTTACGCTCTCAGAATTGTACAGATTTACTTCAAAATCCAGACCATGATGGGTCCTTAGGTGAATTTTCTTTGTTTCGAAACTTTCATGGTCTTCAAAACCCATCCTCTCCAAGATACAGCGTCTTGCATGGCATGGGATAAGCTAGTCGAATTGTAAAAGATGAAAATTACACGTTGAAATAGTTGAAGTCGTGCTTACTCGTTGCGTACCGTTTCAACATCGAAGGTCTCCTGGAGCTTAATGCTGAAGCGTCGATCTTCGTCCAGGTGAGGCCTGACGCACAGACCTCGGTCGTCGTTGCACTAGTCGCACTCCCCCAGGATACTTTCGTCATCCGAGTACGACATTTCCTATGTTCATAATTCAAAGATTAAACTTATATAATTAAATATATGTACTACAAATACTAAATTAGATCATTATTATTCATCACGGGTTGACTATCGATCTGACGAGTCTTTTCTTGAAAACTCTCAGCTCACGTGGTGTATACATTCGACCATTGGTGATGATCGCTCCTCCTTTCGTCCCCGAGTGCATTACACCAAAATGGCTAGCACACGGGAATGAAGGAGAAGCGACCCCCACGACAACAGTCGGGATTCTTCGTCCTCTCATATATGGTGGAGCCTCGACAGACTTAAAGTCAACCCGAAATGTCGTTTAATTATCTTTCTACAAAATCCAGGCCACTTGATATTTCCTACATATTCTAGCACAAGTCATGCCAAAATTCACGGAAAAATCCAGCATGACCTTTGCTAAAAAAGGACTTATTGAGCGCCTGAAATTTGCCGGATAGGAAATTAATCAACACTCTGGCAAAACATAAGCCACTCGGAGGTGTAACCTGCAAACATGACCAGCCACTTGGGCAATCACATAGCCTATTTGAGAAACACAAGATATACATGTTTTTATCTACACCATATGAGCATTCAAACTTGATGGTCATTGCATTTCAATGGTTGAAAATATGAACAAAAACATTTCAAAATATCTTATTGGACTCATATTGACATGGAGATTTGGCTGGTCTCACCTTGAGGTCGGAGGGGGTCGGTGACGGGGGCGACGGCGGGGACGATGGAGGGGCTCCTTGATTTCTGCAAAAACAAAAACCCTATAAGCTATCAACTAATCAAATGCATACGCCTTGCATAGTGGGGTCCAATTTGAGCATTCAAAATAGGAGTACTTCTCCAATTTGAGCATTCAATAAGTAAAACCAAATCGTAAAATAAATAAGTATTCAAATTAGCATGCATTCAATAAGCAAAACTAAATCATCTCTTGCGTCCGTACATCGTCGAATATTATCACTAATACATCTCAAATAGTATCATACATATAACATCACTAATACAACTAAAACCCTAGCGAACGATGGGTATCGGCGCGGGCGGTGGACACCCAAAGAGAAGGAACCATCACAAGATCATAGCTCCAGTGAGATCCCTGAAGAACCTGCCAGGTGTTGGAGAACCTGCCCTCCAACGCAATCATGTAGCGACGAACGTGCTCGTCCTCCTTGCTGACATGGTGACGAACCACCTACGCGGGGTCCTCAAGCCTCTGCACCATCACTGGCCCACGCGACCGCCACCAAAGAAGGTTCGGGTCAATGACGGGCTGGCTCCTCACCAAGCTGCGCCCCCGGTAGGTAGCACCTCCCAGTACCAGCCCGGCGGAGCCCAGTCCCGGACATGGCCCCTCTGATCAAGCAGGTGTCCTCCGCCGAGTCGACGACGAGGATTCGGGATAGGCATCGTCGACGTTGATGCGGGAATAATTGCTTTAACTAAAAAATAACAACAAATGTGACATGTTCAACTAGTTCTATTAATTCAACTAGTTCTTACTAAAGATAAACTTACTATAAATAAAAATAAACTAGTTCTTACTAAAAATAAACTAGTTCAACTAGTTCTATTAACTTTCTTACTAAAAATACACTAGTTCTATTAATTCAACTAGTTCTTACTAAAAATAAACTAGTTCAACTAGTTCTATTAATTTTCTTACTAATTCTATTAAACACTACTGCCTTAGTTCTTACTAACTAATTATATGAACCTACCTAGGAACTACTGCCCTAATTAGCATCTAATTTGATGAACCCTAACTAATTTGATGCACTCTAAAATTTGATGAACCCTAGGAACCCTAGCTAGGAAGAGGTAGGGGAGGGGGAGGAGGAGGCATGCTCACCTCGGGTGCCGGCGGCGAGGGAGGGGTAGGCGGCGTCGAGGTCGGGGTCGGGGCTCGGGCGCGCGGCGGAGGGCGGCGTCGAGGTCGGGGTCGGGAGCGGCGTCGAGGTCGGGGTCGGGGGCGACGTTGAGGTCGGGGTCGAGGGTGGCGTCGAGGCTTGCGGAGGGCGACGGGAGAGTGCGCGACGGCCGAGGGCGATGTAGGGCAACGACGGTGATGACAGTGGAGGAGTTTGATTTGGGGGAAGTGGCCGTGGGGAAGAAAGAACCGCACGGTTAAGTCAAAAGTAGCAGTAACGCGTTCTAGGAAATGCGCTTTTGCTACATTAGCTATAGCTAACTTAGCTATAGCGCTGGCTGGAAAAATGCGCTACTGCAAAGTTAGCTATAGCGCCTATCCTGAAAGCACGCTACTGCTACGCCTTTCTCCTTTATTTTTATTTTTCTTTTGTTTTCCTTCCCTTTTTTTCTATTTCTTTCATTTTTATTTACTTTTCCATATGTTTTCCATTTTATTTTCCTTTCATTAGCTGTAGCGCTTTCTCCGTGAAACACGCTACTACAACAACCTTAGCAGCAGTGTGCTTTTCTTAAGCCCGCTACTACTATTGGTAGCCTGGCGAGAACAGTAGGGGAATTGTAGTTGTAGCGCGTCTTCACTGAGACGCGCTACTGCTATGAACTTAGATGCAGCGCATTTGGTTGCCAGGCGCTACTGGTAAGTAGTAGTAGCACTTGTTTTTGTCCCTCGCTACTGGTAAGATTCTGTGTATAAGGTTTTCCCTAGTAGTGCAAGTACCCATCATAAACTCTCATCTCTTGCATTACATTATTCGCCATTCACCTCTTGTTTTCCTCTCCCCCACTTCTAAAACGGTTTTCAAAAAGATTTGCCTTTTCTTCGCCCCTCTTCCATTCGTCTTCTTCGCTTGCTTTTTGTGTGCTCATGTGTTGGATTTCTTGCTTTGTCATGATGGCTCAACCAAAGAATTCTGATCCTCACTTTAGGAGCTTAGAAGAAATTGAAAATAATGCTAGGAGAACATGTCTTTGCAATTTGAACATAATAATTTCTTTAGAAACGAGCTCAAGGAGCAGAAAAGTTTTATGGAGTACATGAATATAGAGCTCGATGATATGTCCAAGGAATTTTATGGTTTAAAATCTCAGTTTGCTCATCTTAAATTTTAGTAGGGCCAAATTTCTGATAAACAAGCTACCTTGGTAAATAAGATGGCCGCTAATCCTGAATCTTTAAATAATGATGAAGATCTTAAAGTGATTGGTGTGACTCCTATTGAATCTTTGTTTTCCAATATAAATCTTGATAAATATGGGACTAGAGATGAGTCAACTTTAGTTAAAAGGCGTCCCAATGATTCGGAGTTTTTATATCTTGATGCAAAAATTGATAAAAGTGGGATTGGAGAGGTCAAAACTTTAGGTAGCAATGAACCCACTCTTTTGGATTTCAAGGAATTTAATTATGATAATTGTTCTTTAATAGATTGTATTTTCTTATTGCAATCCATGTTGAATTCTCCTCATGCTTATAATCAAAATAAAGCTTTTACTAAACATATTGTTGATGCTATGATGCAATCTTTTGAAGAAAAGCTTGAATTGGAAGTTTCTATCCCTAGAAAACTTTATGATGAGTGGGAACCTACTATTAAGATTAAGATTAAAGATTATGAGTGCCATGCTTTGTGTGATTTGGTTGCTAGCGTTTCCACAATTCCAAAAACTTTATGTGATGTGTTGGTTTCCGTGAATTTGATGATTGTTCTTTAAATTTGCATCTTGCAGATTCCACTATTAAGAAACCTATGGGAAGGATTAATGATGTCATTATTGTTGCAAATAGGAATTATGTGCCCGTAGATTCCATTGTTCTTGATATAGATTGCAATCCTACATGTCCTATTATTAGTAGTAGACCTTTCCTTAGAACGACTGGTGCAATTATTGATAGGAAAGAAGGAAACATTAGATTTCAATTTCCGTTAAGGAAGGGCATGGAACACTTTCCAAGAAATAAAATTAAATTGCCTTATGAATCTATTATGAGAGCTACTTATGGATTGCATGCCAAAGATGACAATACCTAGATCTATTCGTGTTTTATGCCTAGCTAAGGGCGTTAAACAATAGCGCTTGTTGGGAGGCAAACCATTTTTTTGCTTTTTAGGTTCTATTTTGCAATAAATTATTCATCTAGCCTCTGGTTAGATGTGGTTTTGTGTTTTAATTAGTGTTTGTGCCAAGTAAGACCTTTGGGATAGCTTACGGTGATAGTTGATTTGATCTTGCTGAAAAACAGAAACTTTTACGCTCAGGAAAACAATTCTAATTTTTAATAGAAGCGTGATAAAATATTGATTCTTTTCTAAGAATATTAATAAAAAAATTCTTAGGTTCTCCTATTTTTTCGTAATTTTTGGAGTTACAGAAGTATTCGAAATATCCAGATTGCTACAGACTGTTCTGTTTTTGACAGATTTTGTTTTCTATGTGTTGTTTGCTTATTTAGATGAATCTATGGGTAGTATCGGGGGTATGAACCATGGAAAAGTTGGAATAAATTAGATATTTACACCAATATAAAAAATAATGAGTTCACAACAGTACCAAAAGTGGTGATTTATTTTCTTATACTAACGGAGCTTATGGGATTTTCTGTTGAGTTTTGTGTTGTGAAGTTTTCAAGTTTTGGGTAAGGATTTGATGGGCTATGGAATAAGGAGTGGAAAGAGCCTAATCTTGGGGATTCCCAAGGTACCCCAAGGTAATATTCAAGGACAACCAAGAGCCTAAGCTTGGGGATGCCCCGGAAGGCATCACCTCTGTCGTCTTCGTCTATCGGTAACTTTACTTGAGACTATATTTTTATTCACCACATGATATGTGTTTTGCTTGGAGCGTCTTGTATGATTTGAGTCTTTTCTTTTTGGTCTCCCACAAACATCCTTGTTGTACACACCTTTTTGAGAGAGACACGCATGAATCGTGATTTATTAGAATACTCTATGTGCTTCACTTATATCTTTTGAGCTAGGCAATTTTGCTCTAGTGCTTTACTTATATCTTTTTAGAGCACGGCGGTGATTTTATTTTATAGAAATTGATGAACTCTCATGCTTCACTTATATTATTTTGAGAGTCTTTAAACATCATGGTAATTTGCTTTGGTTATAAATTTAGTCCTAATATGATAGGCATCCAAGAGGGATATAATAAAAACTTTCATATAAAGTGCATTGAGTACTATGAGAAGTTTGATTCCTTATGATTGTTTTGAGACATGAAGATGGTGATATTGGAGTCATGCTAGTGAGTAGTTGTGAATTTGAGAAATACTTGTGTTGAGGTTTCTGAGTCTCGTAGCATGCACGTATGGTGAACCGTTATGTAACGAAGTTGGAGCATGAGACATTTTTTGATTGTCTTCCTTATGAGTGGCAGTCGGGGACGAGCGATGGTCTTTTCCTACCAATCTATCCCCCTAGGAGCATGCGCGTAGTACTTTGTTTCGATGACTAATAGATTTTTGCAATAAGAATGTGAGTTATTTATGACTAATGTTGAGTCCATGGATTATACGCACTCTCACCCTTCCACCATTGCTAGCCTCTCTAGTACCCCGCAACTTTCGCCGGTACCATAAACCCACCATATACCTTCCTCAAAACAGCCACCATACCTTCCTATTATGGCATTTCCATAGCCATTCCGAGATATATTGCCATGCAACTTTCCACCGTTCCGTTTACTATGATACACATCATCATTGTCATATTGCTGTTCATGATCATGTAGTTAACATCGTATTTGTGGCAAAGCCACCATTCATCATTTTTTATACATGTCGCTCTTGAGTCATTGCACATCCCGGTACACCACCGGAGGCATTCATATAGAGTCATATTTTGTTCTAGTATCAAGTTGTAATTTTTGAGTTGTAAGTAAATTAAAGTGTGATGATCTTCATTCTTAGAGCATTGTCTCATGTGAGAAAAAAAAGAGAAAAGGCCAAAAAAAGATAAGGCCCAAAAAAGAGAAAAACAGAGAAGGGGCAATGTTACTCGAAAAATGCGAATGGTGGTTGACCACCATGGCGGGTGGTATCATGGCCGTCCAGCGTCCTCGTGATCCACGTACGATGCGTATTTCGGTCCGAGCTGGCACTGTAGCCCCGCGTATTCTGGCGAAAAGGCAACCTAGTGGCAGCTATGGAATCTTGTCAGGTCCTCTACCCAATTCACGTGCCGAGCAGCCCAACAGGTGTGCGAGTCCTTCACAGGGTCCATATCCTTCATGTGCCCGACCACGGAAAGCGTACCAAGTGCTGCCAGGACTCATGCGGGACGTGGACTAATTGTTGTCCACAAGTCCACATGCAGTAGACAGCGAGGCTAGAGTGTTAGTAGAGATAGTCTGTTTAAATAACAAGATTACCATTAATAGAGACATTTGTTTAGTCACTAAGGCTGGCATCAAGAGAGACAGTTCTAAAGTCAAAGAGATTTTCATTTAAGGGCTCCCGTGTTCAATAACACTCGACAATAAGCACACACACAAAAAATGGTTAATAAAAACTAACAGATCGTATTACCATAGCTAGTTATCTTTCATAACTAATTACTAATTCATTTTTAATCGAAGATTTGATGGGCCTAATTTTTCAGTAAGTGTACCGAATAGTCACCACTGGAAAAATACCTGGCAGTCAAACCAGATGCAGGATGCATATTGATTCTAAAAAGAATCATCATAAATCTACATGCTGTCAACAACCTAAACAATCAAACCAGACACAGGATGCATATTGATTTTAAAAAGAATCAGCACATCTACATGTTAAAAACATAGAAAATCAAACCAAATTCCTCGCAAAATGATAGGCTAATTCAGACAGCATACAGGATGACTCCCAAGGAATTTGGTTTTGGCAGCACACCAGGAGTATAGAGACAAACAAATGATTAAACATAGGACAACAAATAAGGTTCTCCCAGATGATCGGTCCTTTTTGAAACGAATCGAGAATATCAAGTTCATGTATCTAGAGAAAGTTTGGTTCGAAAGGCCCCCTGTCCTTACCACACACATTGCGGCGGTGTCCCATAACTCCACATTTTGAACATTTTGGCAATTTCCGTGGCTCCTTCGACAAATCTCCTCTATCAGGACACGTCGTGCTCTTGTGCCCTTGCACTCTGCAAATGGAGCAGAAGCGAGACCACTTGAGATGTTGCTCGTAAGGAGGTTTGTCCCTGCTGGTGGTAGGTCGACCAGCAGTCCGCTTCTTGTTAGGCACGGCAACACCAGAGCAGCTTGATGCACCATCCGTGGTTTGCCTAGATGCAACGATCTTACGGTTCTCATCATGAAGGTAGGGTGCGACACTGTTGGCCTGCTGCTCACGCTCGGCAAGTCCCATGACATCTGCTTCTAAGCCTAACAGAAGTAATGTAGCATAAACATCCTTCATAAGGCTCATGAAAACCTCGTAGCACTTCACATTGCGATCTCCCAGCTGCACACACTCCAGAGCCTTTATGTACATCGCATGATGCCTGAAAGTGTCGCTCGAAGGAGGCCCTTTGTCTTTCTGGTACCTAGCCAGATGCTCCGGAAGCACATCACGGGCATCCCTGGTCCAGTGCTTCAGTATGTGTTTTTGAGGAATTTGTGGCAAATGGAAGTGTATCATAACCTACATAAAAATATGTGTGATAATTATCAAAAAGGATGAATGTGTCAAACATCGGCAGCACAAACAAGATCAGGTAACAACCAATGACAAGCACCCACCTGTAATGCATGGCAACAAACCATGCCAGAGTGCTCAAATGTGCCACACTCGCAGTTGAAGAAGCTTTCATCTTCACTGACTTCCACCTTGAATTCAACTTTGCTCCACTTCTCTCTTGCAGATGCATCGACATGTGTTAACTTGTATAGTCTTCTAGGCTCCAATTCATCGAGCACGTAAGAATTGACTTATACAATGCTTCACCAAACTGTTCAAACATTGCACGTGTGTAAACCTTGCTTGCATGCCTCTTGATAGGCAGATTTACTTTTAAAGTAACACCACTCTGAAAATTGGAAGCACAGATATCAGTAAACATCCCCATAAGTAATATAAACAGTTCTATGCGACAATAAATGTGCATTTGTACTAACCAGGGATGTTCTTTTCTCCTGGAAGCTCTCCTTAGACTCTCTGTCAAACTGGAGCTTCTCAAATTGCCTCAAGAACAAATGCATTGGGCACCTAGGAGGCACGTAACCCTTTAGGAGGTGGTTTGCGCTCTCGCTACGATGAGTGCTGGTCATTTTTGCACAGAACACGCCTCTAAAGTACGGCTTCGCCCACTTATGACGAACCTCGTATACCTGCGTCAGGAAAGGATGTTTGCGGAGAGAATACTTCTCGAGCATATCATCCCAACCGGCCTCGAACTCCTCCTCTGTTATCATGTGGTGCACAAGCTTATGGAACTCTAATTTGAAATCACTTTTCTTGCTCCAAAGTGTCCCCATCGACTCTTTAGCCTTCTGCAGAACATGCCATTTACACTACCGGTGCACTGAGTTTGGTAACTCAACTCCAATAGCAATTTCCATTGATCTAGCCTGATCTGAAAAATTAATCAGCAGGAAAACGCTTATCAGCAACTATAGAGTATGCAAATAAAAATCATAAACAAATCGATAGTACATGTGCTGATGGAAAAGCAACTGAGCTGCACACAAACCTGTGAGAATCATTTTTGGGTGCTTCCCCCCCACCATGTGAATGAATTCTCTGAAAACACATTTGAAGGTGTCCTCCTTTTCATCTCTAAGCATCACACCACCGAAGATTATACTCTGAAAGTCGTTATTTACTCCGACAAACATGCCAAATGGCATGTCATACAGGTTTGTCCGGTATGTCATGTCAAACGTGATCACATCCCCAAAACACCTATACTGATCACAACCCCTGCTAGTCACCCACATCAAAGTTTTAATCCGACTCTCATCATCTACCTGAACTATATAATTGAAATCAGGGTCGTTTGCTTTCATCTCTGACAAAATGTCTATCGTCTTCATCGCATCAAAATCAGATTGCTCCTTGTTAAGCTTCCAACATAGAGTTTTCAAAGAGCGTTTTGTGGACGAAACATTCTCCACTGATCCAAAGAAACTACCAACTATGCTGAACACCTTGCGAAGCCCTACATTGTTGTCGTGTAGTTGCTTTACCAGGTCCTTCGCGTACCGGTCAATATGCCTATGTGATTTCCAATGCATTTTCTCTCCACACGTCAGAGACAATGGGTGATTATGATCTTCTTTATGTTCTGATATGTACCAGCCATTATCACTAGCTCTAAGCAGCCTAATCATAGCCGTGCATCCACATCTCGCTGATTTGGTGTTCTCCTTCAGTGGCTTGCCCTGATTGTTAACATGGAAAAATTGTGCGGGTGAGAATGCATCCACAACACGGCATTGACATTTTAAAATCATTGAAAGAATATAATAAAGTCAAAAAACAAAAAACATATCCAGCCTTTTTCGGCATGTACCGCACATGCGCATACAATCTCTTGCATGCATCTCTTCCTATCAACGTTCATCCTGCTCGACGAAAGGCGGACACCAAAACCACACTCCCACGAATATAGATTGTAGAACTCGTACGCCTCATCAATCGAGTCGAACGATGCCCCAACTGTTGGATTCACAACCATTCCATTGCGCTTCTCAGCATATGCCCTTACAGACAATTCTAGCACAGTTTTCCTGTTGGGATTCAGATTCCTAACTTCAGGTCCTTTGCCTATCCGGACCCTGAACAATTTACAGACAAATAAGGAGTTTAAAAAAATTGCTGACTATATTTCCAGGGCAACAACATAACTTAAAACACATTTTGTGTACCCTCGTAGCTATATAGCATAGATTACAAAAAAATTATATCTAATATGATGGACCGGTTGCTAACAAAGCATACTAAAATAGAAATATATATGTCCAACCATTTATGAACTGAATTCTCATAGATTACTCATTCTTGCATCACTTAAACTAGAGAATAGTTACAACATATACCAGAATCAAATAACTAAAGCAACAGATTTAGTGCGAGATAACCACTTTATAATCCTAACTCTTGGCACACTTGTTAATTTGAAAAGAAATCACACAGCTAGGTACACAAACCATTCCTTTGATTTAAAAAACTACAGCAGTAACCACACACATGACTTGTATGTCTAGGGCAAATCCCACTGCTGGAAATTCTTGTTAATTTGAAAAGAAATCACATAGCTAGGTACACCAACCATTCCTTCGATTTAAAGAACTACAACAGCAAGCACACACATGACTTGTATGTCTGGGGCAAATCCCACTGCCGGAAACTAACTTTACTCAAATGTTCCATTGGTGAACACCCCCATTATCTATGAAATCAACTAGCGAACTACATAATTAGGCTGCAAAACAACAAATACATCTATCCTATCCTCAGGAACGTGGGACCAATATTTACCTCCTAGTCTAGCCGCTCATAGCCTCCGAGCACACATTGAAGCCGGCATTGCCAAATAAATCCGCTCCCTGGCCTTCGTCTCCGGCATCTCCTCTAGGGCGAATCTGGCCATTGGTGCCGCTCATAGAAGCCTGGGACTCTATTGGGAGATCGCCGCCGGTGGCCTCCTCTGGACCAATTAGGAACCTGATGCCAAGGGAGAGGCTAGGGTTAGAACAGCCAATTCTATGGCTAATCAGCAGAGGATCTGATAGTGGGGGTGTGGTTACGGTCGGGAAGGAGATGTACCCATGAACTGGCCTCCAGAGGAGACCATATTGCCGGGGAGAGGATGGCCGCGCCGCCGGTGTTTGGTACAGAGCAAGAGAGGCAGGAGGCAAGAAGAGGAAAGGTGCGGCGACGAGTGGTGGTGGTGAGTCGGCTAGTGGGCCACCATCCGGGACAGCGTGGGGGAACCACAAGTCACTAATCATGTGCTATTTCAAAAACGCTGGTTATGGGCCAAACTACTGGAGCAGATGCGGTCGAGCCGGCCCAGTGGCGGTACATGACCAAAGCAGATGTGCCAAACATATACGGCTACACTTGTCGTAGGCTGTGTCCAGGCCCGCAGCAGCTTTAAGCCTACCATTGAATTGACTGATTCCAGATCACGATGCACGTATGACCATCCAGGATAACCACCGTCATGGTGGTCAACCACCATAAGTCCGCACTCCAATGTTACTATCCTTTTACCACACTTGTGCTTCAAAGTAGCACCATGATCTTCATGATAGAGAGTCTCCTATTTTGTCACTTTCATATACTAGTGGGAATTTTTCATTATAGAACTTGGCTTGTATATTCCACCGATGGGCTTCCTCAAATTGCCCTAGGTCTTAATGAGCAAGCAATTTGGATGCACACCCACTTAGTTTTTCTTTTTGAGCTTTCATAAACTTATAGCTCTAGTGCATCTGTTGCATGGCAATCCCTACTCACTCACATTGATATCTATTGATGGGCATCTCCATAGTCCATTGATACGCCTAGTTGATGTGAGACTATCTCCTTCTTTTTGTCTTCTCCACAACAACCTTCTATTCCACCTATAGTGCTATGTCCATGGCTCACGTATTGCGTGAAAGTTGAAAAGGTTTGAGAACATCAAAAGTATGAAACAATTGCTTGGCTTGTCATCGGGGTTGTGCATGATTTGAATATTTTGTGTGATGAAGATGGAGCATATCCAGACTATATGATTTTGTAGGGATAAACTTTCTTTGGCCATGTTATTTTGAGAAGACATAATTGCCTTGTTAGTATGCTTGAAGTATTATTGTTTTTATGTCAATATTAAACTTTTGTTTTGAATCATACAGATCTGAACATTCATGCAACAATAAAGAGATTACATGGATAAATATGTTAGGTAGCATTCCACATCAAAAATTATGTTTTTCTCATTTACCTACTCGAGGACGAGCAGGAATTAAGCTTGGGGATGCTTGATACGTCTCCAATGTATCTATAATTTTTTATTGTTCCATGCTATTATATTATCAGTTTTGGATGTTTTATATGCATTAATATGTTGTTTTATATAATTTTTGGGACTAACCTATTAACCCAGAGCCCAGTGCCAGTTCTTGTTTTTTTCCTATTTTTGAGTTTCGCAGAAAAGGAATACCAAATGGAGTCCAAACGGAATAAAACCTTCCACTACTGCAGGATGGTGCTAACGTGACACTACAATCAGAGACCCTTCGAGAAACTGTGTGCGATGCCATAATCACAAACGGTGCTGTATGAAAACCGTCAGAAATGTATAAAATGTTTGCGATGACGGATGCATCAAACACAGTTCAGGTTTTAGTTGCGTGTGCGATGAAGGGCATACGGTTCAGTTCAATTAACTGTTTGCGATGAGGAGGAACAAAAGAAATGGGCAGCCAGATGAAGGCGTGTGCGATACACAACATACAGTTCACTCAGATGAACTGTTTGTGATTAGGCAACACAAAAGAAACGGGCAGCCAGATGAAGGTGTGTGCGATATACAACATACGGTTCACTCGAATGAACTGTTTGTGATTAGGCAACACAAAAGAAACGGTCAGCCAGATCAAGGTGTGTGGGATATACAGCATGCGGTTCACTCGGATGAACTGTTTGCGTTGACACAAGAGTACAGAAACGGTTCAACTTAACAAGACGTGTGTGTTGTGCGATGGGATTGCATGCGGTTCACTCGGCCCTTGTCGTCAGTGTGTGACCTTTGTGGCAACCGTTCACTCCCCAGGCGCCTCTTCATGTACCGTGGCAACCGTCCACCGACTCTTCACCTTTCCCTCTCGATTTGGAACTGCTGTCGCACGCTAGCTCTTCCTCCCTCCTCCATTTGCCTTCACTCTTCCTTCTGCCATTGTTTGATCGTCTTCTCCATGGAGGGAACAAGCCAGAAACGACCCTGTTATTCTTGCCCCGATCTGAATGATGACGCGGTGGAGGAACTCATTGATCGGTGCGACGTCATCACCTTGGCTAGCATGGCAGGTTCGTTCAAGACCATTCTCGACTCAACTAATAACATCATTACAAGGAACCCAAGGGTTCAGGAGCGGTTTGATCTCCCCTATCTTCTTCGCTGTGACCCTGCTGACTGGCGCTGGGACGAGGGAAGCCTCTCCTTGTGTAAGTTGATGCCGCTTGATAATGATACGTATGATGTTAATTAAGATGCCATCTCTTGAGGGCAAGGCTTGGGCAGGCGCAAATGGAGATTGGGTTGTTTATATTGGGTACAACTGCGAGTGGGAACTTGTGAATGTGTACACTCGTCACCGGGTTCCACTTTGAAAATCTCAGACGACTGCCCAAAGGTTGAGTACACCGGTATTCTACGTGAGTTCAAATACGATCATGATGACTGTCGTCTATGGAAGTAGCAATTTGTCGAGTTCCCAACCGCTCTTGGGGTTATAGGAATGCTTATGTTGTCGCTATCTTCGAAGAGCTTGTTGCCGTCCTTCATGGTTCGACTCGATGGATATTGCTCAAAAATCAGTTTCTATACATGGATGAGTACTGTGATGCAATTCAATACAAGGGTCTTGTGTTTGCTTCCACCACTCGTGGCACTGTTTTTGCATGGAATCCTCATGATTTCGGTACGTTTGTCTTCCACCGTAATTATAATTGTTTCATCCACATGCATGCGGGTTAGCTAGTTTCCCTTTACTAATTAACCTTCTTGTGTTTCCAAGGTCCTGTGAACATTCCACCACCTATACTTGAAAATTTTATTCACGAGCATGAGGACGAGCAGGACCCATATACTCAGTGGCGCCTGGCAACTTATTCCGATGGATCACCTCTTCTTGTCTATATACGGGGCACTGCTGATGTTACTAAGGAAGCAGGTGTTGTCTCATATGGTCGCACTCTCTGGACCTATTCCAACATCCGTTGCAGGGTATTCGGGGTGGATACTGGTGTACTAGCGCCAACACCTTCTCCCTGGTTCAATATTGAAAGTCTTGGAGGAAACTCGCTCTTCCTTGGACAAAACTATCCAATGATGGTGGAAGGCGATCCAGCTGCTGTTGACACAACGTTACTACCATTTATCAGAAGCAACTGTATCTATACCTCGGACATTACTATGCTTCCCTACCGTCCCAATATGGGTACTGAAATAGGCCGCTTCAGCCTGGATGACCAGTCCTGCATTGGTCTCGAGATTGACAGTAGCTGGCCCTTTCCAGAGAATCACTTCTGGTTCAAAGCAAGCATTTCCAACGCCGACGAGTGGTTGAGCTGAAGTTCATTTCATCGCTTTGTTATTTGTTGTGTGAGAAAAACTTTACTAGAATGTTTTGTTGGAAATGATCTATAATCCAACGTGTATCCTCGTTGTTGTTGTGGGTTGATGACTTGTTGTATGTAATCAATGGTACATTTGCATATGCGTCCATGAACTCATGCCTGCTAGTGGTGTCCATATGAACAGTCCTAGTGATTTTAGTTGCAAAAATTAGATAGTGCTAGTGATTTGTAGCTGCATATTTTGATAAATCGCAGTGTTACAAGGTTGAAAAATGGCAATGTTACTAGATATACAAATGTCAATCTTTCCAGTTTGAGAAATGGCAACATACCCAAAATGACAGATATGCAAATCTTACCCAATTGTTTGTACGTGGTTGCACACGGGTCATGCAAAACAACCGTTTGTGTTGGAGGGATGCAGAAATCCTGCTCGGCACATTTTCCCTTGGCTTCCTGGGGAAGCTGTCGGTTTGCATACGGGTGTTCTTACTGAAACGTTTGCGATGAGTGTTTTATATTTAAAAACCGTTGACGTTTTTTCAAAAGAAAATCATTTGATAAGTCTGTACATTAAGAGAGAAAAACGCAAGTTCGTTCAAACCATATCTTTCATTCAGTCACACTACGAATTTATATTCATATGATCGAGAATTCGAGATACAGTATTAAACCCCAAAAAAAACTATTTCCGGCGGCGGCGGAGGCGGCGTGCCACGCCGTCGTTGTCGTTGTCGTCCTCCGGGACACCGTTGTTGAAGTCTTCAAGGCAGCACAAAATGTTCTTCACTTGTAAATCAAACATCATGTCGTCGCGTGATCGACGGGTGGGGCGCGGGAGGACGGCAACTGGCGCTGCTGAGAGGTAGCGGTCGACGGAAGCGTCCCATGCCACTGAGGGGGGGCGCGCACGGGCACGGTCACGGGCGCAGCGGGTGCAACCAAACGCACGGGGACCGGTGCCGCGGTGGGTGGAGGGGCGCGCACGGGCGCGGCGGATGTAGCCAAATGCACGGGGGCCGGCGGCACGGTGGGTGGAGGGGCGCGCACGGGCGCTGGCGCTGGCATGTACACGAGCTCGCGCGGGTCCGCGGAGACCTCGCTGACGCCGGCAGCTTCCAGCTCTGCGATAGTGCTCGGCGACCAGCCCGTCAATGCTACGGGGATGGTCGCTGGCGCGGGCGCGTGGATGGGAGCTGGGACGGGAGCGGGGGCAGCAACCACAGCGGCCAGCTCGTTCTGGGCCATATCCATGAAGCCCCATTCCTCCTTATTTTCTATCTCCTCCGGCACGGAGTCAACTTCACCAAACTTGAAGACTAGTGGCAGATGATCATTCTGCGCCATGGCGGTGGAGGTCTGCGGGGGGGAGGGGAATGGGAGGCGAACAGTAAGGCCGTCCATATTAAACAGCGGCTCGGGCGCCATTAATGGAGAGGAAGGCGGCGGCCATGGAAGTCAAAGGGCTCGCTTCCTAGTGAGCCTGCGCAGCGTAAAGCTCGCATGCTTCCCGGTGAGCCTGCGCATTAGAGGACAGCTTGCACGCCTCTCGGTCAGCCTGCGCACCGGACTGCGCTTGCACACCTCCCGTCCAGTCAAGGTCAAGCAGCTGTCCGCACGGCACCTCCTACAGCCATTAAAACCAAGACACTTAGCATCACGTGAATGGTTAACAGAACGCACACGTTTTGAATTATACAAACGTTTGAGATATTAAGTCGCAGCTATTTTTTTCAAAATGCCTTTGTTGGCTGTCATTATTCAAGTGCACCTTCTCTCAAAATGGACACGAAAAATAGCACATCATGTCGGGCGCCATTCCATGATAGCATGCCAAGTTTCATGAATATTAGACGAGTTTTGGATTTACTAGAATTTAAAAACCAGGCATCTCAATGTTTTTTCGGCAATCAAGGGTGCCCTGGTGTTTGAAATTTATTCCCATTTATTGCATGGGACCTAAGCATGCACCCAAGGACACATATTTGATTTTTCAACCAATTTATATGCACTGGAGCATGTGCATGTAGTTCAAATTTGAATTATGCACATAAATGCATTGAAAACTCAGTTAATGCATAAAATGTCCAAAAGAACCCACGAAAAATCACAAAAATTGACGCAACACTCCTATTGTTCTATGTTGACACGAGAAATTTTTTGGAAGCAATAAGAGGCAGTGGATATCGTTTCGTCCCCAAAGGTGGGACGTTCCGTACCGAAACCATGATGCTTGTTGTGAGAAGCTCTGGTTTGTGAGAAGCATATACCCAAACCTGCTCCAAACGGGACAAAATTTTTACAACGGCATGTTGATGCCACTCCATGAAAGCATGCCAAGTTTCATGAATTTCAGACGAGTTTTGGATTTACTAGAAGTTAAAAACGAGGCAGTTCAATGTTTTGCCGGCAATCAACGGTGCCCTGGTGTTTGAAATTCATTTCCACTTCTTGCATGGGACCTAAGCATGCACCCAAGGACACATATTTCATTTTTCAACCAATTTATATGCACTGGAGCATGTGCATGTAGTTCAAATTTGAATTATGCACATAAAATGCCTAGAAAACCCAGTTAATGTATAAAAAGGCCAAATGAACCCCGAAAAATTCCAAGATTGAACACAGCACTCCTGTTGTTCTATGTTGACACTAGAAAGTTTTTGAAAGCAATAAGAGGCAATGAATATCGTCTCGTCCCCAAAGGTGGTACGTTCCCTATCGAAACCATCATGCTTGTTGTGAGAAGCTCTGGTTTGTGAGAAGCTTATACCCATACCTACCCCAAATGGGACACAATTTTCACCACGACATGTTGATGCCGCTCCATGATAGCATGCCAAGTTTCATGAATTTCAGACGAGTTTTGGATTTACTAGAATTTAAAAACCAGGCATCTCAATGTTTTGTCGGCAATCAACAGTGCCCTGGTGTTTGAATTTCATTCCCATCTCTTGCATGGGACCTAGAAATTCACCCAAGGACACATATGAGATTTTTCAACCAACCTTACTACATTGGAGCATGAGCTTGTAGTTTAAATTTGAATTATGCACATAAAATGCCTAGAAAACCCAGTTAATGCATAAAAATGTCCAAACGAACCCTGAAAAATCACAAAAATTGACACAACACTCTTGTTGTTCTATGTTGACACAAGAAAATATTTGAAAGCAATAAGAGGCAATGGATGCCGTTCCGTCCCCAAAGGTGGGACGTTCCCTATCGAAACCATCATGCTTGTTGTGAGAAGCTCTGGTTTGTGAGAAGCTTATACCCGAACTTGCCCCAAACGGGACAAATTTTTTACCATGGCATGTTGATGCCGCTCCATGATAGCATGCCAAGTTTCATGAATTTAAGACGAGTTTTGGATTTACTAGAATTTAAAAACAAGGCATCTCAATGTTTTGCCGGCAATCAACAGTGCCCTGGTGTTTGAATTTCATTCCCATCTCTAGAATGGGACCAAGAAATTCACCCAAGGACGCACATGTGATTTTTCAACCAACTTTAGTGCATTGGAGCATGTGCTTGTAGTTCAAATTTGAATTATGCACATAAAATGCCTAGAAAACCCAGTTATGTATAAAAAGGCCAAACGAACCCCAAAAATTCCAAGATTGAACACAACACTCCTGTTGTTCTATGTTGACACTAGAAATTTTTTGAAAGCAATAAGAGGCAACGTATATTGTCCCGTCACCAAAGGTGGTACGTTCCCTATCGAA
This sequence comes from Triticum aestivum, assembly GCF_018294505.1. Classification (NCBI taxonomy): domain Eukaryota; kingdom Viridiplantae; phylum Streptophyta; class Magnoliopsida; order Poales; family Poaceae; genus Triticum; species Triticum aestivum. The sequence continues at coordinate 336,877,013 of NC_057811.1, read as the reverse complement.
ACCATAATGCTTGTTGTGAGAAGCTCGGGTTTGTGAGAAGCTTGTACCCAAACCTGCCCCAAATGGGACAAAATTTTCACCAGGGCATGTTGATGCCGCTCCGTGATAGCATGCCAAGTTCCATGAATTTCAGACAAGTTTTGGATTTACTAGAATTTAAAAACCAGGCATCTCAATGTTTTGCCGGCAATCAACAGTGCCATGGTGTTTGAATTTCATTCCCATCACTTGCATGGGACCTAGAAATTCACCCAAGGACACACATGTGATTTTTCAACCAACTTTGGTGCATTGGAGCATGTGCTTGTAGTTCAAATTTGAATTATGCACATAAAATGCCTAGAAAACCCTGTTAATGTATAAAAAAGACCAAACAAACCCCGGAAAATTCCAAGATTGAACACAACACTCCTGTTGTTCTATGTTGACACTAGAAAAAAATTCAAAGTAATAAGAGGCAACGGATATCGTCTCGTCCCCAAAGGTGGTACGTTCCCTATCGAAACCATCATGCTTGTTGTGAGAAGCTCCGGTTTGTGAGAAGCTTATACCCAAACCTGCCCCAAATGTGACAAAATTTTCACCATGGCATGTTCATGCCGCTCTATGATAGCATGCCAAGTTTCATGAATTTCAGACGAGTTTTGGATTTACTAGAATTTAAAAACCAGGCATCTCAATGTTTTGCCGGCAATCAACAGTGCCCTGGTGTTTGTAATTTATTCCCATCTCTTGCATGGGACCTAGAAATTCACCCAAGGACACACATGTGATTTTTCAACCAACTTTAGTGCATTGGAGCATGTGCTTGTCGTTCAAATTTGAATTATGCACATAAAATGCCTAGAAAACCCAGTTAATGTATAAAAAAGCCAAACGAACCCCGAAAAATTCCAAGATTGAACACAACACTCATGTTGTTCTATGTTGACACTAGAAAAAAAATTAAAGCAATAAGAGGCAACGGATATCGTCTCGTCCCCAAAGGTGGTACGTTCCCTATCGAAACCATCAAGCTTGTTGTGAGAAGCTCTGCTTTGTGAGAAGGTTATACCCAAACCTGCCCCAAGTGGGACAAAATTTTCACCACGGCATGTTGATGCTGCTCCATGATAGCATGCCAAGTTTCATGAATTTCAGACGTGTTTTGGATTTACTAGAATTTAAAAACCAGACATCTTAACGTGTTGTCGGCTATCAAGAGTGCCCTAGTGTTTGAATTTCATTCCCATCTCTTGCATGGGACCAAGAAATTCACCCAAGGACACACATGTGATTTTTCAACCAACTTTAGTGCATTGGAGCATGTGCTTGTAGTTCAAATTTGAATTATGCACATAAAATGCCTAGAAAACCCAGCTAATGTATAAAAAAGGCCAAACGAACCCCGAAAAATTCCAAGATTGAACACTACACTCCTGTTGTTCTATGTTGACAATAGAAATTTTTTGAAAGCAATAAGAGGCAACGGACATCGTCTCATCCCCAAAGGTGGTACGTTCCCTATCGAAACCATCATGCTTGTTGTGAGAAGCTCTGGCTTGTGAGAAGCTTATACCCAAACCTGCCCCAAATGGGACGAAATTTTCACCACAGCATGTTGATGCCGCTCCATGATTGCGTGCCTAGTTTCATGAATTTCAGACGAATTTTGGATTTACTAGAATTTAAAAACAAGGCATCTCAATGTTTTGCCGGGAATCAACAGTGCCCTGCTGTTTGAATTTCATTTCCATCTCTTGCATGGGACGAAGAAATTCACCCAAGGACACACATGTGATTTTTCAACCAACTTTAGTGCATTGGAGCATGTGCTTGTAGTTCAAATTTGAATTATGCACATAAAATGCATAGAAAACCCAGTTAATATATAAAAAAGGCCAAACGAACCCCGAAAATTTCATTCCCATTTCTTCCATGGGACCTAAGCATGCACTGAAGGACACAGATTTGATTTTTCAACCAATTTGTATGCACCGGAGCATGTGCATGTAGTTTAATTTTGAATTGTGCACCTGAAATGGCTAGAAAACCAGTTTAATGTATGAAATGTCCAAACGAACCCTGAATAATTCCTATTCTTTTACGACACACATACAGTTGCATGTTCACTGCAGATAAAAGGTCTAGCAATTCAAACACCGTCCATTGCCGCTGTGACCCCATTTTGTAATTCAAATCAAGTAGATCCCACATAGTTTATTCTCACCAACCGTGTGAGATGTAGTACAAAATATCTTGGAGCACCGTCGGTGTATAGTACGCCTATGGCTTACGCGAGAAGGTGCGTCGGCTACAGTCCATAGCCGGCGTGTCAAGCACACTAGCTCGCTCCCCCAAAACTCCCGCCTCTGCATCCCTCTCTGCTTCAGTCCCTTGATTCAAATTTTCAATAGCCCCGGCATTTTACTCCCGCTTCTGCATCCGTTGCAATCTCAAAAATATCTGCTCGCCCTTGATCCAAATTTTCAGTAGCCCCGCCTTGTTACTCCCGCCTAGTAAAATTTTCAGTTGCCGGAGTATTTCCTCAAACACAACCTCCGCTCACACAGACACACCCAACCCTCGAAACCATTGGTAGGTCGCCGCCATCGCCGGCGCCTCCATCCTCAATCTCTGCATGTGTGCCGGGGAGCTCGAGTAGCCAATGGCCAAAAAGAAGTTTATCGCGGCCTTTTCGCCAGATGCCGGCGAGGTGGCCGCCGAGGTGTCCCGTCGTCCTCCACGGGCCCGATCCGCCGTTGCCGGTCCCCCGATCCGCCCACTACCACGCCCCTACGCTGGTTCGAGGACTTCCGCGTCCTCTCCCGGACCCGGCAGCCGATGAAGTCCTACCTTGGGGTTCGACAACGGCAGTGGGGGACATGGGTCGCCGAGACTACAAATCGAGAGAGCCACACCCGCCGGTGGCTCGGTAGCTTCCACACGGCCGAGCTCGCGGCCATGGAGTATGACCGCTGGCAGGTCCGCTACCACGGCGCGGCGGCTAGGCTCAATTTCCCCTTCGGCACACGTCCGGTCCACCTCGTTCCGCTGGAGCCAGGGGTGGTGAGCTTGGCTATGGCGCGGGAGGACCGCGAGACGTGGGAGCGTCTGGAGGCCGAGGCCGCCGACGAGGCCTACATGCAAGAGCTCCGCCAGCAGCACCCGAAGCTCGTGGAGGCGGAGCGGGTGATCTTTGCCAGCGCGGAGGGCGGCGAGGTTATCGCACTCTCCACCGATGAAGAGGTCGAAGGCGGTGAGGACGGCGGCGTGGAGGGCGGCGAGGTTATCGCGCACTCCTCTGATGACGAGGTCGAAGGCGGCGGTGACGACGGCGCGGAGGGCGTCGATGTGGGTGTCGGTGTCAAAACCGGCGGATCTCGGGTAGGGGGTCCCGAACTGTGCGTCTAAGGCGGATGGTAACAGGAGGCGGGGGACACAATGTTTACCCAGGTTCGGGCCCTCTCAATGGAGGTAATACCCTACTTCCTGCTTGATTGATCTTGATGATATGAGTATTACAAGAGTTGATCTACCACGAGATCGTAGAGGCTAAACCCTAGAAGCTAGCCTATGATTATGATTGTTCTCATCCTACGGACTAAACCCTCCGGTTTATATAGACACCGGAGGGGGCTAGGGTTACACAGAGTCGGTTACAAAGGAGGAGATCTACATATCCGAATTGCCAAGCTTGCCTTCCACGCAAAGGAGAGTCCCACCCGGACACGGGACAAAGTCTTCAATCTTGTATCTTCATAGTCCAACCGTCCGGCCAAAGTATATAGTCCAGCCGTCCGAGGACCCCCTAATCCAGGACTCCCTCAGTAGCCCTTGAACCAGGCTTCAATGACGATGAATCCGGCGCGCAGATTGTCTTCGGCATTGCAAGGCGGGTTCCTCCTCTGAATACTTCATAGAAGATTTTGAACACGAGGATTGTGTCCGGCTCTGCAAAACAAATTCCACATACCACCGTAGAGAGTATAATATTCCACAAATCTAATCTGCTGACAACTTTTCATAACGTGACATCCCGCCGTGGTTCGGTTATTATGAACCGTTTTTTCCCAGCCCGCCACTGCACGAGTTGCGAGGCGGTTTTATTGGCATGTCTTGTCGAAGCAGAGATCGTGTTCCCCTTATCACGGGATTCTCATCAATACGGGTGTGGGTAACCCAATCGTGCTTGTTAGTATGACTCCTCGATTTTAGGCAAGTTCCAAACAGCTGCGCGGAGGACGCTTGATATTCGCCCTCTTTATAAAGGGGCCAAGGCCTGTCCTTTTCTTCTCGCGCTCGATCCTTCCCTTCCCCCACCTTGAGTTCCAACACCCAAGGCTCAGGCTAAGTGCTTCGGACCTTCAATCATGTCCAGATCGAACCTCCAAGGCCGGTGGATGGCCTCCTCTGTCACAGAGGAGGACATCAAGAAGCTAAGAGAGGCCAGGTATCTGACCGCCGAAATCTCGCATAGGCTGCCTGCTCAAGGGCACGTCATCCCCACTCCCGAACCAAACGAGAGTGTCGTATTTATTTCCCACTTCCTCCAAGGGCTAGGCTTTAGTCTCGATCCCTTTGTTAGAGGGCTTATGTTCTATTACGGGCTCGATTTTCACGATCTAGCTCCAGTTTCTATCCTTCACATCTCGTCGTTTATCGTCGTGTGTGAGGCCTTCCTCCGCATCACCCCACACTTCGGCTTATGGCTCAAGACCTTCAATGTGAAGCCGAAGATGGTCGATGGGCGACACGCAGAATGCGGAGGCGCCATAATAAATAAAGGCGCCGATGCTCCATGGCCAAAGGGTTCCTTCCCGGAGATGTCCAACTTATGGCAGCGGGAGTGGTTTTACATCACAGCTCCCCGAAGTACTAAGTGGGTAGCTGCCCCCGCCTTCCGTTCGGGCCCCCGCCACAACTGGCATCATGGGTCAACAAGGGGCTGGACTGGGGTCCAGTTAATGACGTGCTGACGTTGCAGAGTCGCATTCGAGATCTCCTCAAGAGAGATGTCAGCTTTGTCAAGGTAACGCAAGTCATGCTAGTTCGTCGGGTCCTGCTGTGCCAACGTCGACCTCTCCGTATGTGGGAGTTCAACCCGGAAGGACTGTGAACTATTCAGCAATTCTTCGGCGTGACGCTCGAAGAGATGTATGGATTGTTCTTCGGATCACGAATAAAGTGTTCGGACACCACCGAGGATGCGGGTCTAAACTGTAATCGTCCAGATACCCACGTAAGTAATTCTGCGGCCGAACATGCTGTCTTTTTATTTGTCACAACATCATTCTGAAAAAATCGCTCTTTGACCAGGATTGGATAAAAAAGGCGAAGATGATCAGGTGTTTGGCCTCCCTTCCCGAAGGATCACCGGATCCTGTACTAGCCAGGATGCTTGAGCACGCACCTTATCAAGTGCCATCAGAGGAAGATAAAGGAAGGAATAAAGAAGCCGAAAGCGGGCCTCACGCATTACTCATCCAAACCAGGGGAACTAGTGTCTCCGCGAAGGAGGATAATCGGGGAGAAGAATCTAAAATTCCCTCTCCCCAAGGAAGGAAAAGGACCGCCTCTGAAGACTTGGAAACGAGGGTTTCCAAACGAGGGAAGAAACCTTCGTCAGGGGGCCCTGCCCCGGAGGGCGTCCTTACCGCACTGTGCCCGCAAGGGGGTCAGCCGTCCACCGAGCTGTAAGTGAATAAGAGTACCTTTGGTAAATATATCCTGCTTCATCTCCGAGGACAATAACCGAGACGTATGTCTTGTAGTTCGGATCGTAGCCCTTCTCGACAGAGTTCGTCTTCGGGGAATCTTCTTCCGGAGATGATGGAGAGCGAAACGCCTCCCCCTGTCTCCCCACCTCATGAGACGGACGACCCTGAGGTGTCGTCACGGAGGATTTCTCCTGATCCGCCAAGGCCAGAAGGTAACCCTTCGGCCACCCGAAGTCCGGAGTATTCGGCTCCTAAGGAGAGCAACAGAAAGAGTCCGGGGCTGTCCGGTGCACGACCGGACGCACTGATGGGTCTTCTGGAGCAAGCGGCTATCTCAGAGGCGCATCGTGCTTTAATGGGTACGGTGGTTGAGAGGATTTCATCCGCCAAAAGTGGGTTGCATGAAGCTTTTATGAGCCTGCTAAGAGGCTTTGAGGTACGCAAAGTAATATATTTTTTGACGGTACCGCACACGCTAGGTGTGCCCTATACAGATAGTAGCCCCTGAGACTCTGGTTGCTCTCCAGAGGCGGCAAACAGAGGATCATAGTCACAGGTAATGATCATGCTGCTTTCATGTGCAGGCGGCTGAAGGTCCGGTGGCTGGCCAGACTGGTGAGTTTGCTGAACTGAGGCGGCAACTTGATGCGGCAGATGCCAACATCGCGCTTGTGAACAAGCGGCTTGACGAGGCACATGGTATGTATTTTCGTGTGGTCAACAAATATTAAGAGGAGCATGATGCTAGTATCTATAATATGTTGTGACTGCAGATGGAGCTGCCGCCGTGGAGACCCTCCGGGCGGAACTTGCCAGAGCCAAGGAACAAGCCCGGAGAAGTGATGCGGCCGCCCTAAAGGCAGTCGAAGAGCTAAGAGCCCAACAGGCTGCTTATCGCCAGAGTGAAGATAAAATAGCCAAGATGGCTGTTGAGCTGAAAGATGCCGCCGGCCGGTATGAGCTTCTTGAAAAGGAAAACCAAGCGAAAGCGGCAGACCCGAAGAAAGCCATGGAAGCAGCCAAGGAAACCCGCTCTAAAATCAGAGCAGCGAAGGAGGAGCTTCGTCAAGCCGGAGATATCACGGCTGGGAAGCCCTTTTTGTTGCGGACGAAGTTCGGAGATCCGAAGTATGCCCCTTTGGATCAATTATGGAGTGCTGCAGACGCGTACTTGGACTTGGCAACGAGTGCTACTGATGCGACTGAGTTTTTCAAAGATCAGAAAGATCATGAAGTGGAAAGGTTGTTCTGGTCGCAGTTCAGTGCTCCGATGCGTCCGCTGCTGTTAAATGAACAAATGGCCGAGTGGGCCGAGCTCCATAGGTTGTCCGGACTTGCCATGAGGTCTGTCGTGGATCATCTTTGGCCGAAGGGACCAAGGCCGAATAGTTATTTTGGTTTAGTGCAACGATTCCTTGGTGTTGTGCCACATATCGACGCTGTAAAGAGGTCGGCGTGCATAGAGGGTGCTAGGATGGCTCTTGCCCATGTTAAGACATACTGGGCAGAGATGGAGGCCACTGCTATTGCAACCCGAGGTCCGGCCATAGGCCAGGTCCCGGCTGAGCACTATTTTGAAGAAGTCCTAGAAGGCGCTCGTTTAATAGAGGCTCAGTGCTCGAAGAGTATCATGTTCGAGTGACATGTGTCCCAATTGTAAAAACAATGCTATTTGGATTATAAAGGCTGTGTTTATACTTTTGCCTAAAAGTATTATGATGCCTCCTGTGCGGTCATTTATGTATGTAGATAACCTGAAAGTTTGCAGTCGTCGGCTTCGGCCCCCACACACATAATGCGGGGGTGTTCGGAAAAGTGTGTATTCACACTTGATCCAACGTCTTGGTCCATTAAGGAGGTGATAGCGCGGCGAACAAGGCAATCGGACTATATAGCTTTAACACTTTCACTTAGCCATAGGAGTTTGACGGCGGGGCTACTATATAGCCCTTGGTACTTCCACGCTCATCCAAATACGGTGTGCGTACATACATGACCGGGAAACCGGTCCTTCGTTAATGCGGAGGAATCGCGAAGATTCTGATGAGTCATCGAGTGGTTGACCAGTCTCGCGCTTTATCATGACAGTCAGTTTTCGGCTTTCTCTACTGAGGTGCTCATCCAGATGAACCAGGGCACAATCACAGCAGTTCTCCCGGTGCCACCTTAGCCGATAGAGCGGAACGTAAGGTAGCAAAACACGGGAGCCGGGCAAACCCAACTATTGACCAAAGACATGATTCGGAGCTGATGCATATAAGGCCAAACTTGCGACGCCGAACACTCCCTAAGGTATTCGGACTTTACAACATATGCTGGGCTGAGTAACGCCCTCGATAATAATCCCTAAATTTCCAGGTACGTGCATTAGTCTGACATGACGAAATGTCAATAACGCCATCCTCCCTCTCGGTTGTGTTGAGTATCCGGAGGGTGTGAAGCAACAAGAGACAGTAAAAAAGGTTTACGCAGGGTCTTAATCTAAAAAGAAACCTTTGAGCAGGGCCCTGCTGCACGTCTGCGCCTGTGTCTCCATTGTGCCGTATCCTGGAAGGGTGTAGCACGATTATCATCTATAAAAGAGAAAAAACCCATGTAAAATCTTCGTGCGAAAAATTGGTTATTCTTAATGAACCATTAAAATGCAATCTAAATAGGGTCAAGTCGAACTGTAGCCCTTTTTACATGAGGGAAGCCCCTAGCACCACCTATGGGGGTATATCCATCGACCTAATCTCAGGTTTATCTGAGCTGTTACAGCTAGTGGTGCGCTGGACTCGTCTAACCGTGTCCGCGGTCTCGACGACCGATCATTTATTCTGGTTGGAGAGGCCGTTCAGTGTTCGGCTGCTAAAGCCGCCACACATTCCTCCGCATGTAAGGAGCACTCCGTGTTTCCGCTGACTATGATGATGCCACGTGGACCGGGCATCTTAAGATTAATATAAGCGTAATGCGGTACTGCATTAAAATGAGCGAAGGCCGTTCTTTCGAGTAGTGCGTGATAGCCGCTTCAGAATGGAGCAATGTCGAAGGTTAATTCTTCGCTTCAGAAGTTGTCGGGAGAACCGAATACAACCTCTAGTACTATAGAGCCCATGCAGCGGGCCTCTGGGCCTGGTATTACTCCTTTAAAGGTAGATTGCTTTGGCTGATTCTTGTCGGGTCTATCCCCATTTTGCGGACGTCCTGATATATCAGATTAAGACTACTGCTGCCGTCCATGAGGACTCGGGTGAGATGGTATCTGTCAATTATTGGGTCTAGCACCAAGGCAGCCGATCCTCCGCGCGGGATACTAGTCGGGTGATCCCTGCGATCAAAAGTGATCGGGCAGGCCGACCAAGGGTTGGACTTGGGGGTGACGGGCTCCACGGCGCATACGTCTCGGAGTGCGTGTTTGCTCTTCCTCTTTGGTATGTGAGTTGCGTAAATCATGTTCAGTGTTTTGACCTCTGGTGGGAATTTTTTCTGTCCCCCAATGTTCGGCTGGCGAGGCTCATGCTCGTCTTCACTTGGTGTCTCCCTCCCCTTGTGTTCGGCGTTTAGCTTGCCGGCCTGCTTGAAGACCCAGCATTCTCTGTTGGTGTGATTTGCAGGTTTGTCGGAGGTGCCATGAATCTAACATAATCTGTCTAGAATCTTGTTTAGGCTGGACGGTCCATCTCTGCTGCCTTTAAATGGCTTTTTCCGTTGACCGAGTCGAGAGCCCCTGAATCCGGCGTTTACCGCCGTGTTGTCTGGGCTATCTTCATTGTTTTGCTGCTTGCTTTTATTGCGTCGTGGTTTCCCATTGCCATCCCTGACTTCGGATGTGCCTGGGTCGCTGGTGCCGCTACGGGCCAGCCAACTGTCTTCGCCCGCGCAAAAGCGGGTCATAAGGCTTGTTAGGGCTGCCATTGTCCTCGGTTTTTCCTGGCCGAGGTGTCTGGCGAGCCATTCATCCCGGACACTGTGTTTAAAAGCCGCTAAGGCTTCAGCGTCCGGGCAGTCGACAATTTGATTCTTCTTAGTTAGGAATCTATTCCAAAGCTTTCGGGCTGACTCTCCGGAATTATATGACTTAGATCGTCTGCATCCGGAGGTCGGACATAGGTCCCTTGAAAATTAGCCCTAAAAGCATCCTCAAGCTCTTCCCAACTTCCAATTGAGTTTTCGGGGAGGCTCTTCAGCCAGTGCCGTTCTGGTCCTTTCAACTTGAGTGCAAGTATTTGATGGTGTGGAGATCATCTCTGCGAGCCATGTGGATATGAAGGATAAAGTCCTCAATCCAGACCCCAGAGTCTGTCGTTCCATCGTATGCCTCTATGTTCACGGGTTTGAATCCCTTTGGAAATTCGTGATCCAGCACCTCATCGGTGAAGCATAGGGGGTGCGCGGCACCCCTATATTTGGATGTGTCATGGCATTCTGACGGTTGTAGTGTTCGTTTTTGATTCTGTGCCGGAGCGCGCTTCCTAGATTCGTAGATGGACCTGGTCATACCGGCTTTTTCGTGCAAGTCCTCACGTAAATCGTGTGCTGACTTATGTGCGACATCGTTTGCTGCCCTGTCGCGGCCATGGGGTAGTCGATCCGGCTGATCGGCCGTTTTATTTTTCAGCTGTATGGGCTCTAAAGCCTCGTCATCGAATTCAGGCAGCAGCTTGCGCTTTGGATAGCTCTTTGTGTGGCGACTGCCACCGTACTTTTCTTCAGTGTCGAGCACTTTGTTCCATCTACTGTTGAGTGTATTTTGCGTGGCCTTAAGCCTTTGCTTCTGCTTCTTCAGACTCCTCGCGGTGGCAATAAGACTTCTATGGGGGTTCTCTTGCTCCAAGTGCCTTCCCGGGATGATGTGTGCATCGTCGTCCGGACTGTTCTCCTCTCCGGAGACAGGTTGATGAGCTTTACCCTCGGCATCGCCGTGATCGGACAGCAGATCCGTACTATGTTCGCCGTCCGCTGGCTCACCCTGCTCTGTCGCTGGGTCCATGTGGTCGTCGTTTCCTTTGGAGTCGACCGGGGTATTATTCTTTCTTGCGCTGTTATCGCTATTTTTGCCGAGGCGGGATTTGGAGTGGCGCCTACGTCATCGCTTTGGTTGCTTCTCGAGGGGATTATCCTTCGCTGCATCCTTCCGTTCCTCGTCATTGTTTTCTTTGGGTGTATCCAGCATGTATATATTGTGTGATGAAGTGGCTGTCCAGCGCCCTGTGGGCGGTGGTTCCTGTTCCTCTCCTGCATCGTCGTCTATACCGTCGATGTCTTCGGAGTCGAAATCAAGCATGTCGGTTAATCGTCGACAGTGGCTATTAAGTGGGTGGTGGGTGGGGAACGAATTTCTTCGTCGTCCGCTTCCCACTCGAGCCGGACATAGTTCGGCCGAGGGTCTCCTGACAAGGAGAGAGACCTTAATGAATCTAGCACGTCGCCCAAGGGCGAGTGCTGGAAAATATCCGCAGAGGTAAACTCCATGATCGGTGCCCAATCAGATTCGATAGGCACGGACGCAAGCGGTTCGGAGCCCGTGGCCGGGGACGAATCCAAGGGTTCAACCACACAGGTCTCATAAGAGGTGAAGTCAGTATTTGGCTCTAACGCCGCTGAGTGTGCGGCCTCCGTGGCGGGGTCCATCCACCCGTCCTCGGACGACGCGATCTGCTCCGGATTGAGGACCGGAGTAGGCACAGGTGTGATCTCCCGAACACCGTCCGACAGCAGAGCCAAGTCGTGCTCGTCGTGACTGTGCGGCACACCTGACATGGGCTCGAATCCATCGGAGATCAAGTCTCTGCGGATGTCGGCAGTATAGTTTAAGCTTCCAAACTTGTCCTGACGGCCAGGGGCGTAGCTCTCGATCTGCTCCAGATGGCCAAGCGAGTTGGCCCGCAGTGTGAAGCCGCCGAATACGAAGATCTGTCTGGGGAGAAAAACCTCACCCTGGATCGCATCGTTGCCGATGATCGAAGGAGCCATCAAGCCTTATGGTGACGGCACAGTGGAACTCTCAATGAAAGCACCAATGTCGGTGTCAAAACCGGCGGATCTCGGGTAGGGGGTCCCAAACTACGCGTCTAAGGCGGATGGTAACAGGAGGCGGGGGACACAATGTTTACCCAGGTTCGGGCCCTCTCGATGGAGGTAATACCCTACTTCCTACTTGATTGATCTTGATGATATGAGTATTACAAGAGTTGATCTACCACGAGATCGTAGAGGCTAAACCCTAGAAGCTAGCCTATGATTATGATTGTTCTCGTCCTACGGACTAAACCCTCCGGTTTATATAGACACCGAAGGGGGCTAGGGTTACACTGAGTCGGTTACAAGGGAGGAGATCTACATATCCGAATTGCCAAGCTTGCCTTTTTCCACGCAAAGGAGAGTCCCACCCGGACACGGGACAAAGTCTTCAATCTTGTATCTTCATAGTCCAACAGTCAGGCCAAAGTATATAGTCCGGTCATCCGAGGACCCCCTAATCCAGGACTCCCTCAGTGGGCCCCCAGGATGAGGATATCGACGTCGACGAGTGGAGGAGTGCCTTCCCCAACGACCCCGACGACGGTACTGGCCCGGACCCGGCTCGCGGCACACCGTACATGACGAGGAAGGATTGGCTCGACCTCTACTTCGACCGAAAGTAGTTTAGCTTAATTTAAATTTATGGTTTATGGTCGTTTATGCAAAACTATCTATGTTTATGTTTCAATGCATGCTACTTTCGATTGAACCTGCTTTGAACTTGATCAAATTGAAGTTTACAACCTTAAGTTTAGGGGATCGACTAGAAAAGGCCAAAAATTGCTAGAGTATATATATATATATATATATATATATATATATATATCCACTAAGGGTTTTAGTACTTTAACTTTTTAAGGATCGCCTAGAGATGTCCTTATAACTTGTTTATTTCAGTTCTTCACAATGTGATGCTCTATATGTGCAATTATTTGCTGTGCAGTTCAATTTCATCAATAACAGTTTCAACAATACCACTATGAATTACGATATTTGGTTGCTATTAAGGATATTGCAGTTAACATGCCTTTTCGTTTTCCAATTGTTGTTTAGCAACATGCATTGTACTGAATGACTAAATATGCAATCCCGGGCTACATAGCAACAAGGAAGAGTGTTACATTAATGTTCTGATGATGTCTAGATAAACATGTAATAAAATCTTATATAATGGGATGGATGGAATGTTGTACTACATCATTTTTCAATTCTTGTTTAGCTTCTAATATTAACTTGGTGCTTTTAGGTACATATATTGTAACGCCCCGAGACCGATGCTTCAGTTGCCCTTCCATTTATTTTAGTTGTTGACGTGTGTTTATTATGTTTGTGCATTATCATAATTGTTTTCCATATTTCTTTTCCCTATGTTGTTGCCATGATCATGATGAGTGCCATTGTCGTTTTGCTTCTTGCTTCATGTTCATCTTTTATTATATTGCATTGCGCCATCCTTGCCTTGTTATATGCTTCATGATGTGATGTTGCCTTTGTCATTTATGTTGCATTTGCATCATGATCATCATTGTAGTGTGCATATTTATCGTGTGTATATTTGTGGTGGGCTTGTTATCTTTGTGAACTCCTTCTCCTCATCTTCTTTGCTGCTCCATCTTGCCCTTCCATCTAAACCATCATCAAGTGCAACACCCCATGACTAGCTTCTTCCTTTCAATTCTCACACATTTATTGCAAGTGGCATTTTCCTGTCCCAGTAAAATGTTCACTTATTTTCTGTGAATCTTACACCATGCCTACACCCTCTCTGCCAAATTTCAGATCCTTTGGAGTTGTTTTGGTTGGATTCAAAAATGGCTCAAGTTTGAATTTTTTCAAACTTGGATTATTTTTCTACCTCTAAAAATTTCCAAGTCAATTTATTCTAATCCTGCATAATTCCAGAAGTACAAAAATATTGTTACTTCTTTCAAATTCATCCCCTAAACCCCTGGCCATTTCCCTCTTCTATTCTGTGGATTGTTTACTTGCAGAAAGTATTTAAAGCAGGAACAGGCCGTACCTGGGCGCTGCACTTGGGCCTCCTCCCTTCCTTGAGCCCAGCCAGCGCCAGCGTGCCCCTTCTCTCCCTCTCGCTGGTAAATCCTACGTGGATCACCTAGGCGACCCCACCTGTCGGTCTCTCTCTCCTTCACCTTTCTCCTTCCCCTCGTTCTTCCTCCTCACAGTAAATTCAGAGCACATGGCCACCGCGGCGCCCCCATGGCCGAGCTGTCCATCCGTGCATCTATAAAGCCGCAGCCCCGCGCCCTAGGGTTTCCCTCTCCCCCCTCTCCCCTCCGCCACAAGGCCTTCGCTTCCTCTGGTTCTTCTTCTTCTTCAAGAACAGAGCACCCAAGAGAAAACCCCGCCGGCGTCCCTCGTCGTGCTCGCAGCCGGAGGGCGTCAAGCTCGTCTCCGACATGTCCATCTTCTTCCTCGACGTCCACTACGTCCGTTCAGGCGTCTTCCCCGCACTAGGTCACCTCCACTACGTCGCCAAGTTCATCGTCATCTTCTCCCCTGCTTCCTGCTACTTCATGGACAGCGTCGGCCGGCGCCTTTCCTCATCGCCTCCGTTCGTCCCCGAGCACGATCGACACCACCATCCTACCCACCGTGCGCTCCTCACCCTCCTGGCCTTTACCCAGCGCTCTTTTTCATCCTCTAGGTCATGATCCACGCGAGCAGGAGTTCGATCTCCATGAACGCCATGGTAGCAACTTCGTTAGCTCCTCTGCTCGGCCCCTTGCACACACACCCTCGCATCCGCTGCGCCACCACACGCACCCTGGCACGTTTCTACACCCCCGCCGGTCCTCTGCAACCACGGCAGCTATTGCTGTTGGCTCCCGTCGCCGGCGAGTCCCCGCCCTTGCGCACGCTTCAGTTTTGGTCCTGGTCGCGATGCGCACATGCTATTTGTTTTGCCGATCTCCATTTGTATCACAAGGAGACAGCTAGCTTAGTGGCTAGAGCAGCCACTATCCTACCGAGGGGTCTGGGGATCAAATCCCAAGCGCCCCTGTTATTTTGCCGTGTTTCTTTTTCATCTTGTTTCTGTCAGGTTCGCTCGGACTGTTGGTTCAGTTAGAGTTTGGATGCGATTTGTCTCAAGTGCACTTTTGTTGTTACTGGTTAGACTACCAGGTTTGCACCCGGGTGACCAGAGATCAAATTCCCATGGTTGCTCCTTTTGTTCTGTGATTTTTTTTGCTTACACAGAGTAGCTGCCCTTTTCCTATTTCAGATAAAGTCGAGCCCACAGTAGAACACTGGCACTGATCCATCCAACTGGCTAGCGCAGCCACTTCGATTCCAGGAGGTTCAGGGTTCGATCCATGGCTCTTATGATTTCTTTTTATCCCTACTTCTCTGTTTTAATTCGAGCACACACACACATAGCCGGTTGGGCCCGATTCCACTTCTGGGCCGCTGCACTCTAATGCTTCTGGCCTGTGCATTTTTTTCCTCTGCCTGTGGATTTCGTTATTTTCCAGTGCATTGCATAATTACAGTTTTTGCCACTGTTGGTTCAGGGTTCGATCCATGGCTCTTCCGATTTCTTTTTATCCCTGCTTCTCTGTTTTAATTCGAGCACACACACACATAGCCGGTTGGGCCCGATTCCACTTCTGGGCCGCTGCACTCTAATGCTTCTGGCCTGTGCTTTTTTTCCTCTGCCTGTGGATTTCGTTATTTTCCAGTGCATTGCATAATTACAATTTTTGCCACTGTTTTCTAATGCTCATATCTAAGTACCCATGCATCCAAATGAAACATTTCATATATGCATCTTGCTCAGATTTTCATGTTCTTTAACATTATGCAACTTCCATCCATCCAACTGGCTAGCGCAGCCACTCCGATTCCAGGAGGTTCAGGGTTCGATCCATGGCTCTTCTGATTTCTTTTTATCCCTGCTTCTCTGTTTTAATTCGAGCACACACACACATAGCCGGTTGGGCCCGATTCCACTTCTGGGCCGCTGCACTCTAATGCTTCTGGCCTGTGCATTTTTTTCCTCTGCCTGTGGATTTCGTTATTTTCCAGTGCATTGCATAATTACAGTTTTTGCCACTGTTGGTTCAGGGTTCGATCCATGGCTCTTCCGTTTCTTTTTATCCCTGCTTCTCTGTTTTAATTCGAGCACACACACACATAGCCGGTTGGGCCCGATTCCACTTCTGGGCCACTGCACTCTAATGCTTTTGGCCTGTGCATTTTTTTCCTCTGCCTGTGGATTTCGTTATTTTCCAGTGCATTGCATAAGTATAGTTTTTGCCACTGTTTTCTAATGCTCATATCTAAGTACCCATGCATCCAAATGAAACATGTCATATATGCATCTTGCTCAAATTTTCATGTTCTTTAACATTATGCAACTTCCATCCATGTTTAAAAATGTTCAAATTGCTGTTTGATTTAATTTGCATAAATGACTTGCTAAAATGGTTTAATTCATATCTAAATAACCGTAGCTCCAAATTTAATAAACTTTATATCTAAATGGGGTAGAAAAATGCATAGATTAACTTGCTGCATTTTATTTGGCTGTTTAACAACATTAAAATTGTGTATAGAGCAGAACAGTACCAAATTCGAAATATGCATATGAGGATTTTCCGGAATTGTCGTTTGTTGTTCCGGCCTCATTTAAACTTGCCTAGATAGGTAGTTTTATTATGCATCATCTCTTGCCATGACTCTTTAAACCGGACATGCATCATACTTGATTGTGCATCATGCTATGTTTATGTGATGGTTGTTTACCATGTTGTTTGCTTGTTTCCGGTGCTTCTTCTTCTCGATAGTTCTGTTAACGTTGCAATTGTGAGGATTCATTCGGCTACGTTGCTTCATCTACTTCATGGACTCGTTCTTCTTCCTAGCGGGATTTCAGGCAAGATGACCGTCACCTTGGATCTCATTACTATCATTGCTATGCTAGTTGTCTCGATGCTACCGCTATGTCACGCTACCTACCACTTGTTTATCAAGCCTCCCAAATTGCCATGAAACCACCTCTAACCTTTTTCACCCTTCCTAGCAAACCGTTGTTTGGCTATGTTACCGCTTTGCTCAGCCCCTCTTATAGCGTTGCTAGTTGCAGGTGAAGTTAAAGATTGCTCCATGTTGGAACATGTTTATGTTGGGATATCACAATATCTCTTATATTTAATTAATGCATCTATATACTTGGTAAAGGGTGGAAGGCTCGGCCTTATGCCTGGTGTTTTGTTCCACTCTTGCCGCCCTAGTTTCCGTCATACCGGTGTTATGTTCCTTGATTTTGCGTTCCTTACGCGGTTGGGTGTTATGGGAACCCCTTGACAGTTCGCTTTGAATAAAACTCTTCTAGCAAGGCCCAACCTTGGTTTTACATTTTCCTAACAACCTATTACCCTTCCCTTGGGTCGGCCAACCCGAGGGTCATCTTTATTTTAACCCCCCCGGGCCAATGCTTCTCTAAGTGTTGGTCCGAAACGAGCAGACTGCGGGGCCACCTCGGGGAAACTTGAGGGCTGGTTTTACTCGTAGGATGTCTCATCCGGTGTTGCCCTGAGAACGAGATATGTGCAGCTCCTATCGGGATTGTCGGCACATCGGGCGGCTTTGCTGGTCTTGTTTTACCATTGTCGAAATGTCTTGTAACTGGGATTCCGAGACTGATCGGGTCTTCCCGGGAGAAGGAATATCCTTCGTTGACCGTGAGAGCTTGTGATGGGCTATGTTGGGACACCCCTGCAGGGTATAAACTTTCGAGAGCCGTGCCCGCGGTTATGTGGCAGATGGGAATTTGTTAATATCCAGTTGTAGTAAACTTGAAGTAAACTTTATTAAAATACACCAATCGCGTGCGTACCCGTGATTGTCTCTTTTCGAGGAAGTTCGGGAGGAGAACACGGTTTGTGTTATGTTTGACGTAAGTAGGAGTTCAGGATCACTTCTTGATCATGACTAGTTGGCGACCGTTTGCTTAGCTCCTCTTCTCGCTCTTGTTTCGTAAGTTAGCCACCATAGCTTTGCTTAGTCGCTGCTGCAACCTCACCACTTTACCCCTTCCATACCCAGTAAGCTTTGCTAGTCTTGATACCCATGGTAATGGGATTGTTGAGTCCTCGTGGCTCACAGATTACTACAACACCAGTTGCAGGTACAGGTTATGCGATGATCATGACACGAGAGCGATGTTTACTCGTGTTGGAGTTCTTCTTCCTCTTCGTCGATCTTGGGTTAGGTTCCGGGTCGGCAGCCTGCGCTAGCAGGGTGGATATTGTTTGAGTTTCTGTTTGTGTTTCATCCGTAGTCGGATGTTGATCTCTTGTATGATGTTGATGTATTCTTGGGGCGTTTGTGCCTTTTGTATGTATCCCCATATATTATGTAATGTTGATGTAATGATATCCACCTTGCAAAAGCGTGTCAATATGCGGTTCTATCCTTGGTGGGACCTTCGAGTCTCTTTAGGATAGTATCGCATATTGGGCGTAACATATATCATTGCCAAAGATCCACACTTCGACCCTTTCTGCGCATGGGGCAATGAGATATTCATGAACCAGCATCAAGTGAGGAAACTAATAAAGATTGTTACTAAAATGGGTCAAAATATGTCAATCGAACTATTTGTTTACACTTTATGCAAGACAAGAGTGAACTGCAGGATGGTAAGTAAGAACCATGTGGCCTTCTTTTTACTGCCCGTAATGAGTTGTGTTAGATGACAATATCTGAATCTTTTTTCTTTTGCAGTGGATCCTGAAGCAGTTTCCTCAAGATTACCTCTCAAACTACATGATTGGCGGCCGGCCATCACAAGGGGTTGGACTAGAGTCCTGCATGCCTTCTGCATCCAGGAGAGCACAATAGGGCCATTCCGCTTCACCTTGTTCAGCAACTAGAATGTATGTCGCCTATTTCTTTACCATCTGTAATAATACAAGTATAGAACCCTGGTACATCATTCTTTATTTGGTGCTTCTCTAATTCTTAAACACATGTACCTATGAATCGAATAATGCATTGGTTGTTTGAACCTGATGGATATGAATAAAGCTATAGCCTACTTTCAAGTTTAAATTAGGTACAATTTTAAATAGCAGCAATTAAATTAGGGCGAAATTACGTTGTGCAGGTCATTACGGCACACACGATTGGTAAAACACAAACATTTGCGATATACACCATAATCCGAGACGGTTCACAGAGAGGAAACGTGTGCAAGCATGCACACAGTTGCCGTTTGCCAAGCGTGTGTGATGTCAGACACTATCACATACGATGCGGGAAAACTAAATGTGTGTGATTGTCTACCTATCGTACACGGTTTATAATCATGAACTGTTTGTCATGTGCCAGGCATCGTAAATCTCCCGTGCCTGGAATCTGCCTAGAATCTGCCTGGAAAGCTCATGTGCCTAGAATCTGCCTGGTTTTAGGCAGAACCACAAAACTCCAACTGCGATGGCAATGCGAGCACAAACGAGTAGCAAGGATGAAGCGTTTGGGATATTCGAGATATCGGAAACGGTTATATAGGGACAACTATATGCATCAAGGCTCCCTATCCCCGACGGTTTCTGGGTCGTGTGGGAAGGACCCCCCTATCGCCCACACTCACTTGGTGATGGTTCCAAATGCCGTCGCGAAAAGGGGTAAAAAACCGTTTGTTTATGACCGACGCGCACCAGTGTTCGCAATGATTTTTCTTGGACCAGAAGACAACCAGGAGACTTGGAGATGAAGTCGGAGGAGCCACGAGGCGGCCACAAGGACGGAGGGGCGCCCAGGGGGCAGGGCGTGCCCCCCATCCTTGTGGGCCCCTGTGCACTCCCTGGCCTAATTCTTGTGCCTATATATTCCCATATATCCCCAAACCAGCAGAGGCATCCACAAAAACACTTTTCCACCGCCGCAACCTTTTGTACCCATGAGATCCCATCTAGGGACCTTTTCCGGCACCCTGCCGGAGGGTGATTCGATCACGGAGGGCTTCTACATCAACTCTATTGCCCTTCCGATGAAGCATGAGTAGTTTACCACAGACCTACGGGTCCATAGCTAGTAGCTAGATGGCTTCTTCTCTCTCTTTGATTCTCAACACCATGTTCTCCTCGATGTTCTTGGAGATCTATACGATGTAATACTCTTTTGCGGTGTGTTTGCCGAGATCCGATGAATTGTGGATCTATGATCAGCTTATGTATGAATATTATTTGAATCTCCTCTGAATTCTTTTATGCATGTGATTTGATATCTTTGTAATTCTCTTCGAACTATCGGTTTGGTTTGGCCAACTAGATTGGTTTTTCTTGCAATCGAAGAAGTGCTTAGCTTTGGGTTCAATCTTGTGGTGTCCTTTCCCAGTGACAGTAGGGGCTGCAAGGCACGTATTGTATTGTTGCCATCGAGGATAAAAAGATGGGGTTTTCATCATATTGCTTGAGTTAATTCCTCTACATCATGTCATCTTGCTTAATGCGTTACTCCGTTCTTTATGAACTTAATACTCTAGATGCATGCTAGATAGCGGTCGATGTGTGGAGTAATAGTAGTAGATGCAGAATCGTTTCGGTCTACTTGACACGGACGTGATGCCTATATTCATGATCATTGCCTTAGATATCATCATAATTTTGCGCTTTTCTATCTGTTGCTCGGCACTAATTTGTTCACCCACCGTATTATTTTCTATCTTGAGAGAAGCCTCTAGTGAAACCTATGGCCCCCGGGTCTATTTTCCATCATATAAGTTTCCGCTCTACTATTTTGCAATCCTTTACTTTCCGATCTATAAACTAAAAATACCAAAAATATTTACTGTACCATTTATCTATCTCTATCAGATCTCACTTTTGCAAGTAACCATGAAGGGATAGACAACCCCTTTATCGTGTTGGGTGCAAGTTGTTTTATTATTTGTGCAGGTATTCGCTGACCTGTGCATTGTCTCCTACTGGATTGATACCTTGGTTCTCAAACTGAGGGAAATACTTATCTCTACTATGCTGCATCACCCTTTCCTCTTCAAGGGAAAAACCAACGCAGGCTCAAGAAGTAGCAGATGTACATACGAACGGAAACGTTTTTCCTGAATTGACTTTGTGGGATGTACATAAGAACGGAAATGTATTCCTTTGATTGACTGTGTGGAGTGTACATAACAAACGGAAACATTTGTTTGGGACTGACTGTGTGGGATGTACTTACGACCGGAACCGATTGGGCATGTATAACCGTATTTGATCGCTCGCCCGTTGCACACGACCTCATTTTGCCGTGCGTGTGTGACCTGAGGGCCTACCCCGACGGTTTCTGGGTCGTGCGGGAAGGACCCCCTATCACAATCACTCATTTGGCGACGGTTCAAAACGCCGTCGCGGAAAGGGGTTAAAAACCGTTTGTATAGCACCTCGTTGTACCAGTGTGTGCTTCACTTATATCTTTTTTAGCATGGCGGTGGTTATATTTTGAAGAAATATGCTCTCATGCTTCACTTAGATTATTTTGAGAGTTGATAATTTTAAAGAAAAATGTTCTCATGCTTCACTTATATTATTTTGTGAGTTGATAAATTTTAAAGAAATATGCTCTCGTGCTTCACATAGATTATTTTGAGAGTTAGTGAATTTTAAAGAAATGCTCTCATGCTTCACTTAGATCATTTTGAGAGTTAGTAAATTTTAAAGAAATGCACTCTCGTGCTTCACTTATATTATTTTGAGAATTGATATGATAAATTTTGAAGACATATTTATGCTCTCGTTCTTCACTTAGATCTTTTTGGGAGTTAAGAATAGTAATGGTAATTTGCACGAGATATGAATTTGGTCCCAAAGTGATAGGTATCCAAGGGGGATATAATAAGAACTTTCATGAAGATCAATGGATATTATAAACTTGATTCCTTGCAGTAGTTTTGCAATATGGAGATAGTGATATGTGAGTCATGTTGGTGAGTAATTATGCTTTAGTAAGAATATTGGTGTTAAGGTTTGTGATTCCCTATGCAAGCACGAAAGTCAATAGTTATGCAATGAAGTTACATCTACTTGTGGTGCATTATTTAGTGTTAATTATGTTCAATGCTCGTTTATGACCATTTTCATTTTTTGGTTCGTTGCTTCTCAATCTATTTGCTAGCCTTCCCTTGTATTAAGTAGAGAATACTTCTCATGCATCCAACTCCTTAAACCCAAAGTTGTGCCAAATGAGTCCACCATACCTACCTATATGCGGTATTTCCATGACATTCCAAGTAAATTTGTATGTGCCAACTCTAATTTCCAAAATGAATTTCCATTTTGTGTGCCCGTACCACTCATGAAGAGGCAGGGGGTGGCCAATATTTTGCACGCTAGGTATGTTATTGTCAAGATGAGTGTTTATTCACTTGTCATTGCACGAGAGTGTGCCAGGTAATCGGATGCCCAGTCCCAAAATGATATATATATATATATATATATATATATATATATATATATATATATATATATATATATATATATATATATATATATACAGGGATTGACTATTCGTCACCCTGGATGAGTAATAGTTATTCTTCACCCACCTTTATTTTAACATCTCTGCACCATAATTTTACGTTTTGTAAATTTTTTCTTATTTTAGACATAAAAAGAGAACGTAATAAAACCTATATTCGTCGTAAAATATATTTTATGTTACCTAAAATTACAAATATAATAACATAGTGTATTATGTACATAAAATACAACTTTTGACCTATATTTTTTTTGTTATGCGAAATTTTATGCAGTAAATCAATATGAATGTAACTATGTGTATTTCAAATGTAATTTATTTATGAAATGATCGTAAGATTACCTCGGGTGAAAAATAACTTATTCTGCACCCTGGATGATGAATAGTAACACTATACATACATATATATATATATATATATATATATATATATATATATATATATGTTGTTCATACTAAATTGTTTTGAAAGTGTTGGTATGGAAGGCACTTGTGGATACGGCTAGCCATGGATTGTGAAAGAATGGTGGAAAGGAAATAAACTTTATTTTCTGTTTGGCCACCTATGATTTATCTAGGATGGAAGATATTGGGAATTCTCGCTCGTTTTCGTTGACAGGAAAAGCATGCCTCTCAAAACAATTTTCTCTCTCAATTTAAGCTATGAGCTCTGGCACCTCTACCAATCTTTGCTTCCCTCTGCGAAGGGCATCTTTATTTACTTTTTTTGCAATTTTTATTTTTATTTTGAGTCTCCATCCTCTCTTATAAAGCACCAATTAGGGAACACTATTATCATACTTGTGCATTAGATGTAGCTAATATTTGAGTGTGTTTCATGAATGGATCAATGACTGAGCATAATGGGCTAGGGATAACTTTCTTTAGTGTTGATATTTTGAAAGACATGGTTGCTTGCTGATATGCTTGACTATTGAGGTATTCATGTCAAATTATAGACTATTGCTTTGAATCATCCAAGTCCGAATGACCATGCTACAAAGAAAAGAAAATATGATGAATATGTTAGGTAGCATTCCACATAAAAAATTCCATTCTTATAATTTACCTACTCGAGTACGAGCAGGAATTAAGCTTGGGGATGCTTGATACGTCTCCAACGTATCTATAATTTTTTATTGTTCCATGCTATTATATTATCAACCTTGGATGCTTTATATACATTCACAACCAATTTTATATCATTTTTCGGGACTAACCTATTAACTTAGTGCCCAGTGCCAGCTACTATTTTTGCTTGTTTTTTACTTTGTAGAATTTCAGTACCAAACGAAGTGCAAATGCCACGAAACTTTTTTGGAGATTTTTTCTGGTGATAAGAGACCCTAGAAGCTTTTGGAGGCCACGAGAAGATGAAAGTGGGGCCCACTAGGCACCAGGGCACGCCAGGGGCCTCTAGCGCGCCCTGATGGGTAGTGAGGCCCACGGGCATAGTTTTGACCTACCTTCGCCCCTATAAATACTCTAAAATCCCAAAACCCTCAGGGGAGTCCACAAAGTACTTTTTTCGATGCCGCAAGTTCTAGAACCACGAGATCCAATCTAGAGGCCTTTTTAAGCACTTGCCGGAGGGGGAAACGATCACGGAGGGGTTCTTCGTCATCCTTGCTACCCCTCCGATGATGCACGGGTAGTTTACAACAAACCTACGAGTCCGTAGTTAGCAGCTAGATGGCTTCTTTTCTCTTTTTGATCTTCAATACAATATCCTTGGTGCTTGGAGATCTATTTGATGTAATGACTTTTTGCAGTGTGTTTGTTGGGATCCGATGAATTGTGAGTTTATGATCAGATTTATCCATGAATATTATTTGAGTTTTATCTGAACTCTTTAATGCATGATTATTATAGCATCGTATTTCTTCTCCGATTTATTGGTTTAGTTTGGCCAACTAGATATATTTATCTTGCCATGGGAAGGGGTGCTTTGTGATGGATTCGATCTTGCGGTGCTCAATCTCAGTGACAGAAAGAGACATGATACATATGAATCGTTGCAATTAAGGGTAACAAGATGGGATTTATTTCATACGTGAGTTTATCTTGTCTACATCATGTCATCTTGCTTAAGGCATTACTCCGTTCTTTCATGAACTTAATATACTAGATGCATGCTGGATAGCAGTCGATGTGTGGAGTAATAGTAGTAGATGCAGGTAGGAGTCAGTCTACTGATCTTGGACGTGTTGCCTATATACATGATCATTTCCTTGGATATCGTCATAATGATTTGCTTTTCTATCAATTGCCCAAGAGTAATTTGTTTACCCACCATATGCTATTTTCTCGAGAGAAGCCTCTAGTGAAAACTATGGCCCCGGGGTCTATTTTTTTATCGTATAAAAATCCTAAAAATACCTTGCTGCAATTTTATTTTATTTATTTTATTTTGTGTTTTTGTTAGATCTATTTATCAAGTCCTATACGATTTAATCTTGCTCATAACCATTGAGGGATTGACAACCCCTTTACGCGTTGGGTTGCAAGTATTTGTTGTTTGTGTGCAGGTATTGTTTACATAGTGTTGCTTTGTTCTCCCACTTGATTGATAACCTTGGTTTCATAATGAAGGAAAATACTTATCTCTATTGTACTGCATCATCCTATCCTCTTTGGGGAAATCCCAACGCAACTCACAAGTAGCAGGAAGAATTTCTGGCGCCGTTGTCGGGGAGACATCATCAACATCTATCAAGTACCTACACATAAACTTTCGTCTCCTTTCAATTAATTTATTTGCCATTTGCCTCTCGTTTTCATCCCCCTCTAAAAAGTTTTTACAAAAATACAAAAATATTTTCCTTTTGCTTTCTTTATTCATTCAACCACTCTATCGTTATGGCTAGTTCTTCTCTTGTCTCGTGCACCCTTCAAAATGAAGTTCTCAATTGTAAGCAAAGAGGGGGAGAGAATTTAAAGGATACTTGGTATAGAATTTGTGATGCTCATAATAGATCTATTTGTAAGCAATCTACCACTATCCTTCTTTGCAATCTTTGTGTGGGCATTACTACGTGGTATAGATTTGTTCTTGATACTATTACTGGAGGGAATTTCTTGAGTTGCCCCACTATGGATGCTTTCAATGCTATGGGAAATTTAGCTGGATCACCACCTATCACTATTAATGAAACACTTTTAACTATGGAACATGTTATGCAAAGACTAGATGTTATTGAAAAAAATGCATACCATAGAGCATACTAAAATTTTCGATAAAAAGATCCACAATCATGTCACTCAATTTGGGTCAAAAGTAGGGAATACCCTCAAAATACTAAAAGAGAAAGAACCCATAGTTAATGAAAGGGTAGAAGAAAGTCCCGCTCGGATTGATAAGTTGGAAGAAATTTTTAATAATTTGTGTTCTGCTTTTCTTCCGTTAAAACTATTCAAAAGACCCCTCCTAGTAAGAATTGCAAGTTCACTTGTGTTCCTAAGACCAAAGATGTCACTTCTAGTAGCAATAAGGAAGATCTTAAAATGATTAGTGTTCACCCTGATTTTGTTGAGTTGATAAAGAAACCTACTTACAGGAATGAATTCCTTAACTTTATCCCTAGGAGTGTGATTATTGATAATATGCATGCTAGATCTCTAGGGAGTTATGCATGTGTGATTGAGGAGTTGGAAACAAAAGAGGACAACATTTGAAACTATGCATTATGCCTAGCTAGGGGCATAAAATAATAGCCTGTTCGGAGGCAACCCAATAGTTATCTTTTATTTTTTATTTTATTTTTTGTTTTTAAATAAATATGCAATGATGCTATTGTTATGATTGTGTTTTAGTGTTTTAATTAGTGTTTCTGCCAAGTAAAGCCTTTAGGATGGTTTGGGTGATAGTTGATTTGATTCTGTTGAAAAAATAGAAACTTTTGCGCGCAATTCTGGAATTTTGTAAATTCACATAAACGTGCTTCTGCTTCGAGGTTTTTACACATAATTGATGCACAAATTTCCCACGTTTTCCTAATTTTTAGAGTTACAGAAGTATGGTCAAAGTTCAGATTACTACAGACTGTTTTGTTTTTGATAGATTTTGTTTTCATTGCATTGTGTGCTTATTTTGACGAATCTATGGATTGTATCGGGGGGGCGTATAAGCCATGGTAAAGTTGGAATATAGTAGGTATAATGCAATAGTAAAATATGAATGGGTTTGCAACAGTACTTAAAGTGGTGATTTGCTTTATTATACTAACGGATCTCACGAAGGTTTTGTTAAGTTTTGTGTGATTGAAGTTTTCAAGTTTTGGGTGAGATCGCGATGGATGAAAGAATAAGAAGTGTCAAGAGCCTAATCTTGGGGATGCCCATGGCATCCCAAGGCAATATTCAAGGACGCTCAAGCAACTAAGCTTGGGGATGCCCCTGAAGGCATCCGCTCTTTCTTCTAACGACCATTGGTAATTTTACTTGAAGCTATATTTTTATTCGTCCCATATCATGAGTTTTGCTTGGAGCATCTCGTATTATATGAGTCTTTACTTGTTTCACTTTTTAGTTTGTCACAACCATCCTGGCTGAACACACTTGTTTGAGAGAGCCACACACATATCATGATTTGCTAGAATACTCTATGTGCTTCATTTATATATTTTTGAGCATAGAGGTGGTTATATTTTGAATAAATATGCTCTCATGCTTCACTTAGACTATTTTGAGAGTTTATAAATTTTAAAGAAATATGCTCTCATGCTTCGCTTATATTATTTTTAGAGTTGATAAATTTTAAAGAAATATGCTCTCATGCTTCACTTAGATAATTTTGAGAGTTAGTGAGTTTTAAAGAAATTCTCTCATGCTTCACTTAGATCATTTTGAGAGTTAGTAAATTTTAAAGAAATGCACTCTCGTGCTTCACTTATATTATTTTGAGAATTTATATGATTAATTTTGAAGAAATATTTATGCTCTCGTGCTTCACTTATATCTTTTTGAGAGTTAAGAATAGTAATGGTAAGTTTTACGAGATATGAATTTGGTCCCAAAGTGATAGGTATACAAGGGGGATATAATAAAAACTTTTATGGAGATCATTGAATATTATAAACTTGATTCCTTGCAATAGTTTTGCGATATGGAGATAGTGATATGTGAGCCATGTTGGTGAGTAATTATGCTTTAGTAAGAATATTGGTGTTAAGGTTTGTGATCCCCTATGCAAGCACAAAAGTCAATAGTTATGCAACGAAGTTGCATCCTACTTGTGGTGCATTATTCAGTATTAATTATGTTAAATGCTCATTTATGACCGATTTCGTTTTTTGGTTGGTTGCTTCTCAATCTATTTGCTAGCCTTCCCTTGTATTAAGCAGGAATATTGCTTGTGCATCCAACTCCTTAAACCC